>NW_026943829.1:2001338-2094720 GCF_035594765.1 Anolis carolinensis | reverse complement strand
ACACAATTACATCTGAGCAGTTTTGCAACATTCATTACATGGATTTCACCCCTTTTTGGGTGATACTCCAGTTACTTTGGAATCAATGTACAATGTGAAGGAGGAATGTATTAATAAATAGTCTATTTCTTTTAAAAAAAACTGCGTATCATTCAAGTTTACATAGTTCTAGCTAAGTTCCTTTATGTTGAGGTAATACTAAATTTGGCCTGCTATCACACCATGAACTTCTGAATGAGAGATCTGTGAGGACAGTTTTGGTGGTGTATTTGTGCCTGGATGAATGGGGTGATGTTCCCAGATTATAAATATTGGTTACTCATTGTTTCTGTTGTAAACACATGGGGAAAGTTGATTACGCTGCAAAAACTATGTCACAAACTTTGATAAATGGGTGGATGGAGATGTCTCTGTTGCCACAACAAAGTTTTTGCCCTGCAGTCAACTTTCTCTAGGTTTCTATGATAGAATCAACAAGGAACTGACATCTTTAACCTAGGAACAAAACTCGTACAAATGATGCACATATTCGCATCCGTGTATTCAAAATATATATTTTTTTAGAAAGCTGTCAGAATTTCTGATGGACTTCCCATGGAGTCCACCTTGTGGGCTTCTAAATCCTGGAACAAAACGGCATGCCTGAGCATCACAGACACAAATCTGGGAACAACAGGTCTGTGTGCTAATCTGCTCTCAGGTCCTGGGTTGCAAAATATAGGTTGTATTATTAATAATATTAATATTTGCAAATAGTTTTTATGGGGTGGGGGAGCATCATTCTGTAGTGTAGAAAACTTTCTACTTATCCTGAGAGTGTTGATTTTGTATTGTTTTTATAATGTTTGTGAGCTGCTTTGGGTCCCATTTAGGGAGAAAAGCGATACAAAATTATTATTATTATTATTATTATTATTATTATTATTATTATTATTATTGTATGACACAGCAAACACAATAGATATGCTGGATTTCGTATCACAAAATCATAAGTCGAACACTTCCCAAGTGTCTAGGACTGTGTGATGTATTTTTGGATGATGCGTGCAGATCCCAGTAGGGTGGCCTTTTGCAGTTGGCAGATCGTGATTTTGTCAATGTCTATTGTTTCCAAATGCCGGCTGAGATCTTTTGGCATGGCACCCAATGTGCCCATCACCACTGAGACCACCTGCACTGGTTTCTGCCAGAGTCTATGAAGTTCAGTCTTGAGGTCCTGATAGCGGCTGAGTTTTTCCTGTTGTTTTTCATCAATGTGACTGTCACCTGGGATGGAGACATCAATGATCCAAACCTTTTTTCTTTTGACAACTATGATGTCTGGTGTGTTGTGATCCAGAACTTTGTCAGTCTGGATTTGGGAGTATTATTATTATTATTATTATTATTATTATTATTATTATTCACTCTCTAATTAAGGGAAGTACAAAATTTTACTGTTTCTCTTCAATATTTTAGTGGATCAGTGTTTTCTAACTGGAATAGACACCTTATGTCTTAATTATTGCTTCCAATCTGGACAATCCATTGCAATTGTACTGTGAGTGAATAGCTTGTATATTGGTATTGTGGCAAGGAGAAATGCAGATCAGAGAAAACTTTGTATATCAGCTGTGAGATATCATGCTTGAAAACAACCTTACCTGTCTTGAGTTTCCAGATGCATTGCACTACAAACCCCACCATGTCCTGCTCTATTAGTTTGGGAAAGACAAAATGACAAAAGTGTGATGGAATCCTAGGATTTGTAGTTTTCCGAGGTATTTTTTGCAGCCACATTCCAGAATCAATGCAGTTTAGCATCACTTTAACTGCTGGGACTCAGTGTGATGGAGTCCTAGGATTTGTAGTTTTCCAAGGTATTTTTTGAATCCACATTCCAGAATCAATGCAGTTTGGCATCACTTTAACTGCTGGGACTCAGTGTGATGGAATCCTAGGATTTGTAGTTTTCCAAGGTATTTAGTCTTTACATCCACATTCCAGAATCAAAGCAGTTTTGCTGGGACTCAGTGTGATGGAGTCCTAGGATTTGTAGTTTTCCAAGGTCTTTAAGCCTTTGCAGCCACACTCCAGAATCAATGCAGTTTAGCACCACTTTAGCTAAATAATGCTATCGCATCCTGGGAGTAATAGTTTAGGGAGGCAACATCGCTCTCCAGCAGATAAGGCTCAGGACCTTTGCCAAACTACAAATCCCACAATCCTGTATGATGTGGATTCAAACCTAGATGCAAGGAATGTCATCCATTCCTTTCCGGCTCCGTCATTATTTGCCAAGGCTCAATATTTACCAGCCATTATCACACACTCTTGCTCTCTCACCTTTGGTAAACTACATGACACATTTTTCTGTGAGTCAACGCCAGGGATCCCTGGGCACTCCCTAAGTGTGTCTACACTGTGGAATTAATGCGGTTTGACCCCACTTGGACTCTAGCAATGGCTCAATGCTGGGGTATCCAGGGAGTTGTAGTTTGCATCCTTGTGCCAAGAAGGCCGAAGACCTTGTAATGCTACGTCTCCCAGGATTCCATCACATTGAGCCCAGATACTCATCATCATCATCATCAGTATGTGTATATATATATACACATACATACATATACATATAATGTATATATATACACATACATACATATACATATAATGTACATATGTATACACATACACAAATATATATATACTAGCTGTGCCCGGCCATGCGTTGCTGTGGCAAAGTGGTGGTGGTATTGGTTAAAAATTGTTGTGTAATTTTTATTTGATGTTATTTGCATTTTTTAATTAATTTTATTGTAAGTTATATTTTTATTTATTATATTTTATTATTTTCTTGTATTATTTTTAGTTATTTTCTGTTATTATAGTATTTTACTGTATCAATTTTTTAGTGTTTTTTATTATTTTTATTGGGTTGCTAGGAGACCAAGTGGGCGGAGCTTAGCCTTCTAACTGGCAGCAATTGGATAAAAACAATTATTCCTCTCCCTCTAATTAGGACGTTATTATTCTTTTCTTTTTGTTGTATCAACCTAGAGGCGTGGATGATGGGTTGTGTTGTCAAATTTCGAGGTTGGGGGGCCTGTAGTTTTGTTGTTTTGTGGGTTGCCGTGATGCCATCACTCATATTATATATAATTTGTTTACATTTGCTCCCAAAATTATGTATACATAATTTTGGAAGAAATACCAAACAAATCCAGAAATATAAGTTGCTATGGGTCTATAAATTTGCATAAAAATGTCAATTTCCCCTATTAAAGGTGTATACTGGGACAGCTTTGTATCAATAATAGCAATGGGTTGCTAATGCGCATGCGTTAAAAAGTGTCTGGTTCCCTCTGCAATGACTGGGAAAAGCCTTCTCTTTCTCCTTCCCTTACAAAGATGGCTGCCAAATTTCGCTGCCACTACTAAAATGGCCTCCTACTTCAGGGGCGGGATTTGTGAGCGAGAGATGGGCCCCGCCTATGTCCTTCATTCCCATTGGCTAGGATGCACAGGAGGCAGCCAATGGGGTTGCAGGGCGCGCTGGTTGCTTCTGGGTTGTTTTGAAGGAGGAAGAACTGAAGAAAAAGGAGCCAAGGAGGAGTCCGGCAATGCTGGAGAGAGAAGAAAAAGAAGGGCGAGGAGGGGCCAAAATGACCCTCTCTGTCCTCCTGGGTAGGTGGCTACTGAAGAGGGGCACTCTGTGCATGCTCAGAGGCCTTCCCCGAAAGGTATTTGCACTCTGTGCATGCTCAGAGGCCTTCCCCGAAAGGCATTTGCACTCTGTGCATGCTCAGAGGCCTTCCCCGAAAGGTATTTGCACTCTGTGCATGCTCAGAGGCCTTCCCCGAAAGGCATTTGCACTCTGTGCATGCTCAGAGGCCTTCCCCGAAAGTTATTTGCAATCTGTGTATGCTCAGAGGCTGTCTCTGAAAGGTATTTGTACATGTTCAGAAGTATTTGCACTCTGTGCATGCTCAGAGGCCTTTTCCAATAGGTATTTGCACTCTGTGCATGCTCAGAGGCCTTCTCAATGGGTATTTGCAATCTGTGCATGCTCAGAGGCCTTCTCCAAAAGGCATTTGCACTCTGTGCAAGCTCAGAGGCCTTCCCGAAAGGCATTTGTACTCTATGCATGCTCAGAGGCTTTCCTGAAAAGTATTTGCACTCTGTGCATGCTCAGAGACCTTATCTCAAAGGCATTTGCACTCTGTGCATGCTCAGAAGCCTCCCCGAAAGGTATTTGTACTCTATGCATGCTCAGAGGCCTTCTCAAAAAGGCATTTGTACTCTATGCGTGCTCAGAGTCCTTCCCCGAAAGGTATTTGCATTCTGCATGTTCAGAGGTATTTGCACTTTGTGCATGCTTTGAGACATTATCTGATAGATATTTGCACTCTGTGCATACTAAGAGTTAAACACACTGTATGCTCAGAGGCCTTCTCTGAAAGGTATTTGAACTCTGTGCATCCTCATAGGCCTTCGGTATGTATTTGCACTGTGTACATGCTCAAAGGTATTTGTACTCTGCACATGCTCAGAGGCCTCCTCGACAGGTATTTGCACTCTACATGCTCAGAGGTATTTGCACTCTGTGCATTCTCAGAGGTCTTCTAGGAAAGGTATTTGGATGCTCAGAGGCCTTTGAAAGGTATTTGCACTCTGTATTCTCAGAGGCCCACTCAAAGGGATGAATCTAACTACATATGCATTTTAAAATTTTATAATTCATGTTGTCATGGAGTTTAATAGTTTTTAATTGATGTGGTATTGTTGTAATGTTTATTGCTTTTGTTATTGTTTTATTTAATGTGTTCTGGGCAATGTAAATTGCCGACTGTTGTAAGCTGCCCTGAGTCCCTATGGGTGAGAAGGGCGGGGTAAAAGTGATGTAAATAAATGAAACAAATAAGGGTATTTGCACTCTGTTTATGCTCAGAGGTCCTATCTGAAAGATGTTTGTTTATTTTTATTTTATTTATTACAATATTTATATCCCGCCCTTCTCACCCAACAGGGGATTTGGGCGGCTTACAATAAAACACACATATAAAAACTGTACAGTAAATCAGATTAAAAATTATTAGCTTACATCAACATTCATAAACACATTCTAAAATACAGATGGGCGTGTTCAAGTTCAAAAGACTGGGTCTGTTGATTAAGTTCTGGCATACATAATAATAATTAGCACTGCTAGTTGTTATTTGAAAGCCTATCAAATTTGAAAGCTCAATCAAATTGTTTTCTAGTCTTTACTGATACTCATTTGGTTATCTCCATTTCTTGACCCAATGCATTTGCCTCTTTTCTCTTTTTTTATGCTCAGCGGGAAGATCGAAGAAGCAGCGACATGGGCGTCGAAATGGACAGCGACTGCAGGAAAAAGCCCTGCGTGTCTTGAGTTGCCATCAGAACCTGGACGAACTCCTCCGTGAAGTAAGAAAAAAAATGCCAAAAGCAACAACATTCCTAGTTAATAGGCTGCATTTGGAATAGAGTGGGAAGTGGAGTGTTTGTTTTCCTTGCTGCTTAGGAATCACTCTGATCCCTCTTCCCTTTTTATCTTCTCCAGGTGGGAAGTTCTGTATGTAAAGAAGTATTATTAATTCCTGATAATTCAGGCCGAGAATCCTCAGAACTGCTTCTGGGTGAGTGAAAGAGGACCTGTTTGGCCAGGAAGAATGGTTGAAACAAATCCAAGTCAATCTGTTCAGCCAGATAAGAATATTCAGCTCAACGAGTCCAGGATTCTTGTTTTTTATATGCTATAGTTTTTATTTTATTGTACTATACTGTACGTTTATTTTATGCTTTGCCTTAATCACTTTGTGCCATATATAAGCCCTTTGAGTCCCTTCGGGGAGATGGAGGTGGGGTATAAGAATAAAATTATTATTTTATTATGACACAGCAAACAAGATAGATATGCTGGATTTCATATCACAAAATCACAAGTTGAACACTTCCCAAGTGTCTAGGACTGTGTGATGTATTATTATTATTATTATTATTATTATTATTATTATTATTATATTATTATTATGACACAGCAAACAAGATAGATATGCTGGATTTCATATCAGAAAATCACAAGTCGAACACTTCCCAAGTGTCTAGGACTGTGTGATGTATTATTATTATTATTATTTTATTATGACACAGCAAACAAGATAGATTTGCTGGATTTCATATCACAAAATCACAAGTCGACTACTTCCCAAGTGTTTAGGACTGTGTGATGTATTTTCGGATTATTATTATTATTATTATTTTATTATGTCACAGCAAACAAGATATATATGCTGGATTTCATATCACAAAATCACAAGTCGAACACTTCCCAAGTGTCTAGGACTGTGTGATGTATTTTCGGATGATGTGCGCAGATCCCAGCAGGGTGGCCTTTTGCAGTTGGCAAATCGTAATTTTGTCAATGCCTGTTGTTTCCAAATGCCGGCTGAGATCTTTTGGCACGGCACCCAGTGTGCCCATCACCACCGGGACCACCTGCACTGGTTTCTGCCAGAGTCTTTGAAGTTCAATCTGGAGGTCCTGATAGTGGCTGAGTTTTTCCTGTTGTTTTTCGTCAATCCGACTGTCACCTGGGATGGCAACATCAATGATCCAAACCTTTTTCTTTTCCACAACTGTGAGGTCTGGTGTGTTGTGTTCCAGAACTTTGTCAGTCTGTTTTAAGGTTTGTTTTCATCATGTTTCTATAATAATAATAATAATTATTATTATTATTATTATTATTATTATAGAAACATGATGAAAACAAACCTTTAAATGTTCAAGAGTTTTGGGTGTAGATGGGCTGCATCGCCCTAAGCCAGCAAAGGCAGTATATGGATGCTAGGAGGTGTACTCCCACCACAAATGTAGACAATGGCAGGGTTTCTATCCAATTTTTCCTGCCAGACGGCCTGCCTTCTTCATCTATGTCCTGATCTGTGCCTTTCCTTTGCTTCCCAGTCTCTGCTTTGCAGGATCAAGCCACTGCCTTGGGTTTGCCGGTGGGGATCCTCTCGGCCAGAACGGCTGCAAGGAACCTGGAGAAGATCTCTGCGGAGTCTGGTCAGGCCACGCTGCTGAAAGGAGAGCCAAGAGTAAGGAGCGGTAATGTAGTATGTTGGGCAATTTCAAAAAGGGAAAAAGCATCTCAAAAGGAGCAACAGCAGCAGCAGCAGCAGTTTAGCAGATCAGAACCTTCTTCAGTAGAGCAAAATGAGCTCCAGCAATTACACAAGTTACAAAGGCTCCACTGAAAGAACAGCAATGCTATATAGTAAAGTAAGGGCCTGAGCAGTGGGTTAAACCACTGATCTTCTGAACTTGCTGACCGAAAAGTTGATGGTTCGAATTCAGGGAGCGGGGTAAGCTCCCGCTGTCAGCTCCAGCTTCTGCTCACCTAGCAGTTCAAAAACATGAAAATGTGAGTAGATCAATAGGTCTGGTGGGAAGGTAACAGCTCTCCATGTAGTCATGCCAATTGCCACATGACCTTGGAGGTGTCTGCGGACAATGCCGGCTCTTCGGCTTAGAAATGGAGATGAGCACCAACCCCCAGAGTCAGACACAACTGGACTTAACGTCATGGGAAAACTTTTACCTAAAGTTAAGGCCTAGCTATCGATCTCTCTGGAAACATCTTGTCTCTCTCCATGCTCACAAGAGAAGAACAAAATGGAAGACTCGGGCCCATTCTACACTGCGATATAAAATCCAGATTATCTGCTTTGAACTGGATTATATGCAGATGACACCTAATTAGGAGGGAGAGCTCATACTCCAGAGGACAGGATCAGAATTCAAAATGACTTTTAACAGATTACAGACTAGAGTGCCCAAAACTTAAAATGAATTTCAACAAGGACAAATGAAAGATACTACACTTAGGCAGAAAAAAAAAAATGAAAGGCAGAGCATTAATTGACAAAACGTGTTTCTTGCAGTGAGTTAAATAATAATAATAATAATAAATTTATTTTTATACCCCGCCCCATCTCCCCGAAGGGACTCAGGGCGTCTTACATGGGGCCTAGCCTGATAAAACAAATATCAGCAACACAACTATAAAACAGTTATACCAGTAAAACATCTATATCAATAAAACAATTGTTAAAATTGACAAGAAGCATACAAGAAACATACAATATTAAAACAGGAGACTAATTCATAGAATCCAAAATAATATTTCTGTCGATAGTCCTTAACCACACTGTTCTCTTTTGCAACTATAGGAAAAGTTGTCTTGCCTGCTGAACACTTTGAAGGATCTGGCCTCCCAGAATGCTTTCAGCCCATCATTGTTTGCTCAAGAAATGTGGAAAATGCAGGTCAGGCCTTAAAGAAAGAAACCAGCTCCGCAAGTGCTCCTCATTTGCTGTGTCATACTATGTCTTTGCGTCAATAATAATGGCAGCAACTATCTTTGCAAGATTCATGCTCTTACTGCAAACCCAATGTGCTTTGTCCTCAGAGCCCACTCACCCTGGACATGGCATGGCACCTCCACAGAGAAGGCCTCTTGAGCCTGGACGAGCTGCTGGAAAAGTAAATCCGGACTTTGCACATTGTGTGTGTTTTCATCTTGACATATAATTTGACAGGATTTTACCTGCAACCGTTTGGGTTTGGGAGACGAAGATAGAATCTCAGAGTTGGAAGAGATTTCCAAGACTCCTCAGTCCTACCCCCTTCTACCAGGCTGGAAGACACAATCAAAGCCCTCCCGACAGATGGCCATCCAGCTCCAGCTTAAAAACCTCCAGAGAAGAAGACTCCATCACAGATATTCCACTGTCAAACAGCTCTGACTATGATATTAATAATATAGTATATTGTATATACATATATAATATATTATATGATAATAATATTATGATGTAATACAATATAATAATACACTATTATAATTGTATATTATATATTACATGTAATATTACTAATAATATTGCAGTATAGGGGTATAGTACAATATACAGAAGAGTCTTACTTATCCAACACTTGCTTATACAACGTTCTGGATTATCCAACGCATTTTTGTAGTCAGTGTTTTTAATATATCGTGATATTTTGGTGCTAAATTCATAAATACAGTAATTACTACATAGCATTACTGCATATTGAACTACTTTTTCTGCCAAATTTGTTGTTTAACATGATGTTTTGGTGCTTCATTTGTAAAATCATAACCTAATTTGATGTTGAATAGGCTTTTCCTTAATGCCTCCTTATTATCCAACATATTCGCTTATTCAACATTCTGCCTGCCCGTTTATGTTGGATAAGTGAGACTCTACTGTGTGTATATATATATATATATATATATGTCTATAAATTTGCATTAAAATGTCAATTTCCCCTCTTAAAGGTGTATACTGGGACAGCTTTGTATCAATAATAGATAAGCGAGACTCTACTGTATATACATATAGTATTGATAATATTATAATGTAATACAATATCATTACTAATAAAAAAACAATATAATATAATTATATATTACATGTAATATTGCTAATAATATTGCAGTATAGGGGTATAGTACAATATAATAATATATAATGCTTATATTGTTTTATGCTAATAATATAATATATTGTATACATATAGTATTGATAATATTATAATGTAATACAATAATAATAATACACTATTATAATTGTATATTATAGATTACATGTAATATTGCTAATATTGCAGTATAGTGGTATGGTTCAATATAGTAATATATAATGCTAATATTGTGCTATGCTAATAATATAATATATTGTATGTACATATAAATTGTGAGCTGCCTTGAGTCCCCTTCGGGGTGAGAAGGACAGGATATAAATGTCGCAAATAAATAAATAATTGCCTTTTGGGGCTACAGAATCCTTCTGTTTAGGGGATACTGGGACATTTAGTTGAAAACGCAATTTACAAAAGAGAGTTTAGGTCAACTGCAGTGTTGTGTGTCTTCCTAGTAATCCAGACACGTCTGCGTTGGTGGATTGGCTGTGCCGTGGTCTTTGCCTTTTGTGCAGCGAAACAGAAAGCTCTTCCTTGGACTCAGAGCACCTGGGGAGCCTCCTGACAGGTAACATCAGGAGCCGAAAGCAACCCTGACCTTTGGGACACCCAGCCTTGGGGAGGAAGGTGGTAGCTTTGTCCATTGATGGTAGCTTTGCCCTTTGTCTTTAGGCCTGGCATCTGTCTTCCTTCGTCACGGATTTCCGAAGACGTCTGAGCCAGGAAAGAAGTCGCCAAGGCTGTCCAAAGTAAGGATGGAATGGGATGAATGAGGACCATTAATGCTTGTAAACACAGGCTTTCCTACCACTGTAGCAATGACTATGAATAGAATAAGGGCCTGTGAAGCAGGTTTTGGGTTCTGTCATTGAATTATTTCATTATTATTATTATTATTATTGACACAACGACGTTGTATGACACAGCAAACAAGATAGATATGCTGGGTTTCGTTTCACAAAATCACAAGTCGAACACTTCCCATGTGTCTAGGACTGTGTGATGTATTTTCGGATGATGCGAAAATATTAAATTAATAATAATAATAATAATTATTATTATTATTATTATCATCAGCATCATCATCTGAATTAATCTGTGAATTTTAATCTGCATTTCATCAGCGGATTTTAACTTGTATTTTAACTCTTGTTATATGTGTTTTGATGGAGTTTTATCTCTTGTTTTTATGTTGTTATACCCCACCTCAAGCTGTAGGGAGAGGCGGGTAATTCATTTATTATTATTATTATTATTATTATTATTATTATTATTATTATTATTATTCCTACTACTACTACATGGGTTAAAAATTCATTATTATTATTATTATTATCATCATCAGCATCATCATCTGAATTAATCTGTGAATTTTAATCTGCATTTCATCAGCGGATTTTAACTTGTATTTTAACTCTTGTTATATGTGTTTTGATAGAGTTTTATCTCTTGTTTTTATGTTGTTATACCCCACCTCAAACTGTAGGGAGAGGCGGGTAATTCATTTATTATTATTATTATTATTATTATTATTATTATTATTATTATTATTATTATTCCTACTACTACTACTACATGGGTTAAAAATTCATCATTATTATTTTTATTATTACTACTACTATTATTATCAGCTGAATTAATCTGTGAATTTTAATCTGCATTAAATTAGCTGATTTTAAGTTGTATTTTAACTCTTGTTATATGTGTTTTGATAGTGTTTTATCTCTTGTTTTAATGATAATGTACCCCACCTCGAACCGTAGGGAGAGGCGGGTAATGAATTCATTATTATTATTATTATTATTATTATTATTATCATCATCATTATTTGAATTAATCTGTGAATTTTAATCTGCATTTCATTAGCAGATTTTAACTTGTATTTTAACTCTTGTTATATGTGTTTTGATAGAGTTTTATCTCTTGTTTTTATGTTGTTATACTCCACCTCAAGCTGTAGGGAGAGGCGGGTAATTCATTTATTATTATTATTATTATTATTATTATTATTATTATTATTATTATTATTATATTATTCCTACTACTACTACTACATGGGTTAAAAATTCATCATTATTATTTTTATTATTACTACTACTATTATTATCAGCTGAATTAATCTGTGAATTTTAATCTGCATTAAATTAGCTGATTTTAAGTTGTATTTTAACTCTTGTTATATGTGTTTTGATAGTGTTTTATCTCTTGTTTTAATGATAATGTACCCCACCTCGAACCGTAGGGAGAGGCGGGTAATGAATTCATTATTATTATTATTATTATCATCATCATTATTTGAATTAATCTGTGAATTTTAATCTGCATTTCATTAGCAGATTTTAACTTGTATTTTAACTCTTGTTGTATGTGTTTTGATAGAGTTTTATCTCTTGTTTTTATGTTGTTGTACCCCACCTCAAGCTGTAGGGAGAGGCGGGTAATTCATTTATTATTATTATTACTACTACTATTATTATTATCATCTGAATTAATCTGTGAATTTTAACTTGCATTTCATTAGCAGATTTTAACTTATATTTTAATTTTTCTTATCTGTGTTTTGATAGTGTTTTATCTCATGTTTTAATGATAATGTACCCCCCCTGAAGCCGTAGAGAGAGGCGGTTAATAAATTCATTATTATTATTATTATCATCATCATCATCATCATCTGAATTAATCTGTGACTTTTAATCTGTATTTCATTGGTGGATTTCAACTTGCATTTCATTAGCAGATTTTAACTTATATTTTAATTTTTGTTATATGTGTTTTGATAGAGTTTTATCTCTTGTTTTAATGACGTTGCGCCCCACCTCAAGCCATGGAGAGAGGCGGTTAATAAATTCATTATTATTATTATTATTATTATTTGAATTAATCTGTGAATTTTAATCTGCATTTCATTAGCAGATTTTAACCCTTGTTGTATGTGTTTTGATAGTGTTTTATCTCTTGTTTTAATGATGATGTATCCAGCCTCGAGCCATAGGGAGGATCTGTTAAGTTAATGGCTGGCAGAGCAATGTGGCCTGTCATTCACTCGGAATGGCTTCAAAGTTAATGTCTGCCTTTTGTCTTCACAGATTTACTGTGCTGTCCTTGGGAGGATGCTGGCATGTAAGTTCTTTGGCATGGAAAGCAATTGCATTGGGATCTCAATTATAGTGGAGTTTGCTGACTGTGTATATAATTGTCGTGCTGTGTACATAATTAGCTTTTCAATTGCAACTATGTTTGTAGAGTAGAATTTAGGAGATGGAGCTGTAACACGGAGCGGGAGTAGTAGATCAGAGAAATGTTGTTTTGGATTACATCAACAACAATATGTCGTTATTATTATTATTATTATTGACACAAAGACACAGTATGACACAGCAAACGAGACCTATATGCTGGATTTCGTTATCACCAAATCACAACTTGAACACTTCCCAAGTGTTTAGGACTGTGTTTTTGTTGTTATTATTATTATTATTTGAAACATTTAATTTTGTGTGTTTTTTAAAAATTTGATACCACTGTATGCTTGTTTTATATCTGTGAGCCGCCCCGAGTCCCTCTGGGGAGATGGTGGTGGGGTATAAAAATAAAGTTGTTGTTGTTGTTGTTATTATTATTATTTATTTGAAACACAACAAGATGAGGCCACAGCAGACACTCTGCTGGCAGTTGTATTGGATCACACGTCGGACACTTCCCAAGTTTCTAGGGCTGTGTGATGACGTATTATTATTATTATTATTATCATTATTATTATTATTATTATTATTATTATTATTATTATTATTATTTACCCGTCTCTCCAGGCAGGACACAACATAGTCAAATACATCTATAAAATTGCATATTAAAACATAGTTTTATATATATATAGTATCAGAAGTGACTTGAGAAACTGCAAGTCGCTTCTGGTGTGAGAGAATTGGCTGTCTGCAAGGACGTTGCCCAGAGGATGCCTGGATGTTTGATGTTTTTACCATCATTGTGGGGGTTACTCTGGATTACAACAACAACACATTATTATTATTATTATTATTATTATTATTATTATTATTTTATGACACAGCAAACAAGATAGATATGCTGGATTTCGTACTGTGTCATTATTATTATTATTATTATTATTATTATTATTATTATTATTACTATTTTACCTGTCTCTCCTTTCGGCTCCAGGCAGGACACAGCATTGTCAAATACATCTATAAAATTATATATTAAAACATAGTAATATATATTATTATTATTTCGTGTCAGGAGCGACTTGAGAAACAGCAAGTCGCTTCTGGTGAGAGAGAATTGGCCGTCTGCAAGGACGTTGCCCAGAGGACGCCTAGATGTTTGATGTTTTTACCATCGTTGTGGGGGCTTCTCTGGATTACAACAATCCTGGATTACATCATCATCATAATCATCATCATTGTTGTTGTTGTTATTATTATTTATTTACCTGTCCTTTCGGCTCCAGGCAAGACACAGCATAATCAAATAGATATATAAAATTGCATATTAAAACATAGTAATTATACAGTAGAGTCTCACTTATCCAACACTCGCTTATCCAACATTCTGGATTATCCAACGCATTTTTGTAGTCAATGTTTTCAATATATCGTGATATTTTGGTGCTAAATTCGTAAATACAGTAATTACTATGTAGCATTACTGCGTATTGAACTACTTTTTCTGTCAAATGTGTTGTATAACATGATGTTCTGGTGCTTAATTTGTAAAATCATAACCTAATTTGATGTTTAATAGGCTTTTTCTTAATCTCTCCTTATTATCCAACATATTCACTTATCCAACGTTCTGTCGGCCCGTTTACGTTGGATAAGTGAGACTCTACTGTATTATTATTTCGTGTCAGGAGCGACTTGAGAAACAGCAAGTCGCTTCTGGTGAGAGAGAATTGGCTGTCTGCAAGGACGTTGCCCAGGGGACATTGCCCAGATGTTTTGGTGTTTTTACCATCCTGTGGGAGGCTTCTCTCATGTCCCCACACGGGGAGCTGGAGCTGACAGAGGGAGCTCATCTGCATCCTCTCTGGACTCGAATGAGCAACCTTCAGGTTAGCAGTCCTGCCGGCACAAGGGTTTAACCCATTGCGCCACTGGGTGCTCCAGTAAAATATATAAAAACATACATATTAAAATACCTGATACAAAAGTTATGAAAACTCTTAGAATCTACTTCCAGCCGTAGTTTTTCTCATGCGCTGCCATGTGGAAGCCTTCCTTGGAGATGGTGCCCCAGTGACATCTGGAGCATCCCTATCAGGACATGCTTTCCGTGTTGCTTAAATGGCACATCCCAAAGTGGTTCAAGGTCGGGGTTAATGCCTTCCCTGCCTCTGCCTTAATGGTTCCTTTTCCCTCCTTCTCATAATGAGGTCAGATTTTTAAAAGGATGAGCATCATTTTGCGACTGAATGCATATTTCCCCATTGGATTGTTTAACCTTTAAATATATAATGTTTATTTATTTTCGTTCATTCAAATATACATGCATTGCAAGTGTTTGCTGCATACAGTGCAATACTTTCATCTATTGGCCTTTCATAATCATTTCTCAGACAATATATTTTCAATAATTGTTTGTTTGTTTTGTGTTTTAGGGCTGCTTGATTCTGTGGCCAAAGAGAAGCAGGAAGGCTCTTCTTCCCTGAAGGCTGCAAAAAGCTGGTGAGCATCTCTACCTCACAACCTCTGAGGATGCCTGCCATAGATGTGGGTGAAACGTCAGGAGAGAATGCTTCTGGAACATGGCCATACAGCCCGGAAAACACACAACAAACCTGTGATCCTGGACATGAAAACCTTCAACAACACATATCTCCTTTTTCCGGAGAGATGTGTTGATGAAATGGGTTGCTGTGAGTTCTCCAGAAGCATTCTCTCCTGATGTTTTGCCCACATCTATGAATGGTGCAGCAGGCCAGCTTGATTAGCACTGAATAGCCTTGCAGCTTCAAAGCCTGGTTGCATCCTGCCTGGGGGAATCCTTTGCTGGGAGATGTTAGCTGGCCCTAATTATTATTATTATTATTATTATTATTATTATTATTATTGACACAACGACGTTGTATGACATAGCAAACAAGATAGATATGCTGGATTTCGTATCACAAATTCACAAGTCAAACACTTTCCAAGCGTTTAGGACTTATTATTATTATTATTATTATTATTATTATTATTATTATTACAACATTTCTACCCCGCCCTTCTCACCCCTTAAGCAGGACTCAGGGCGGTTTACAAATATAAAACATATGTATAAAAAATTCCAGTTGCAATTCATTACAATTTAAATTAATTACATTAAAACATTCATAAAAATATACATTCAAGACACATTGAGTCCGATCTGCGTCTGTCATTATGTCTTAAAACATTATAATTATAATTGATGTTGCTTCTATCGCTCAAAAGCCTGATCCCACAACCAAGTTTTCACTTTTTTAAAAAAAAGATAGGAGGGAGGGTGCCTGTTGGATTTCATTTGGGAGGTTTCCTATGATTGTTTCCTATCTGGAATAACACCAACAAACCTCTGAGGATGCCTGCCAAAGATGTGGGCGAAACGTCAGGAGAGAATGCTTCTGCAATATGGTCATACAGTCTGGAAAACTCACAGCAACCCAGTGATTTTGGCCATGAAAGGCTTTGACAACACAATGGGATGAAATGATGAGCTGTATCAAAGCATTGTGCCAAACGATACCATAATGGTTCCAAATAAAGTTTTCTGTTGTGTTTGACATTTGCAATAAAGGGAAACCAATCACTATTAACATCCTGGAGTCCATTGTCTCCTCCGAAACGCTAATTTCTCCATAAATGTGATTTCTGCCCACCAGTTGCTTGTATCGATACTTTATGCCAAGCCTTCCATTGTTGACCCTTCAGCAATTTCAGAGATTGGGCATAAAGTAAACAGGAATCAGTTTAGCATGCCATCACTCAAAATGGCCGATGGGACTTCTATGCGCACGCGCACAGGACTCCCATCAGCCATATTTAAATATATTTATATATTTATGATATTTATCATATATATATATATATATATATATACAATTTAAAATAAATGTTTAGATATATATAGAGATATAGATATATATTTAAAGTGCCTATGACTCTCTCCCTTTGAAAACCCAGTGATAGAAAAAAAAACCAAGCCAAATCCCTTCTGCGCATGTGCAAAAAAACCCGGCTAGCAAAAATAAGGCCCGCTTCAGGGTAGCCAATGGGAGAGCGGCCCGTCCTTTAGCGCATGCGCTTTTGCTCTGAAGGCGGGCGGAGGAGCCGGAAAGCGCCTTCTCAGCCTGCTCTCATTCGGGTCCTCTCGGAGGCCGCTTCCGGTCCGCTGTCTTTTCCGGCCCGGGCTGGGTCTGAGGTGATGTCGCGCCGGGCTTTGAGGCGTCTGAGGGGGGGACAGGCCCGGTCCAATGCAGTACGTAGATTACGCCTTGGCGTCGGGCGCAGGCGAGGGGGGGCGCTGTGTGGAGTCCTTGGCAGCACCCCCGTTTTGCTCCGGTCACAGTGTTTGTCCAAATTGTCCTGGCGCCGGCAATGGAGGCCCTGAGTGCAGCGCATGCACACAACGGCACAGGACTGGCATGCCATCGCCTAAAATGGCCGATGGGGCTTCTTTGTCCTGGCGCCGGCAATGGAGGCCCTGAGTGCAGCGCATGCACAGGACTGGCATGCCATCACTCAAAATGGCCGATGGGACTTCTATGCGCACGCGCACAGGACTCCCATCAGCCATTTTGGCTGTTTTTGTGCAGGCATAGCCTCCAGCCACCCACCACGTGGAACAGCCAGCCAGGAGGTGATAGGGCCCGGCTGACTGATCGTAGCAGAGCAGCTTCTATCTTGCTGTTAAAACCATCTCACTTGTGCCTGCCTGCCCAGTCAGTGCCCACCTTCAGGTCAGTCAGCAGCAGCAGCAATGCAATGCATACAGTCATGATAAAAAAAATTGTTTTTGAATATTTTTAATTGATGTTTTTTAATTTACAATTAAAAATAAAAGAAAAAACATGGAATTCGTGGTGGGGGAGGGGGGATTGGGTGAGGGGGAGAGGATCGGTATATTCCATTGGATCTTCGGTTCAATGAGTCTAGTCTCTTTGTGGAGCAAGTTGCTGGATGTAGAGGAGTAGTTGTTTTATTTTATTAGGGGGCAGATTGTGCCCCCCTTTTATGTTGCCTGGGTTGGCTATTTCTTATTTCAGTTATGGAGTTCCTTCAATCTGTGTCTGTCCTTTTCTTATATATTCCTGTTTCTTTGATTGGTTTTCCATTATGCTTCTTCATCAGGAAAGTCAGTCTGTCCATGTTCTTTATTTCCCATATCTTTGATTACCATTTTTTAAATGTTCCCTAACTGGCTGCTCTCCTCATCGCCACCATCCTGATTTACCTTGATTCAGACCGCTCCACATGGAGCTGGAGCTGATAGAGGGAGCTCATCCGTGCTCTCCCCAGGTTGGATTCGAACGGGCAAGTCATCAGTCCTGCTGGCACACTGTGCTATTGGGGGCTCCCACCTTCCCTATGATTAGTAGGTTAAAGAGCTGGGTCTGTTTAGCCTGCAGAAGAGAAGGTTGAGAGGAGACATGATCACCATGTTTAAATATCTAAAACAGGGGTCCCCAAACTAAGGCCCGGGGGCCAGATGCGGCCCTCCAAGGTCATTTACCTGGCCCCCACCCTCATTTATAATATAATATTTTTATATCAGTTTTAATAATATAATATATTGTATATACATATGATATTGATAATAATATTATCATTTTATACAATATAATACTAATAATAATACCATATAATAATATTAATTATATGTTATATATTACATATAATGTTACATATAGTGGTATAGTTCAATATAGTAATATATAATGCTAATATTGTGCTATGCTAATAATATAATATATTGTATGTACATAGAGCTGCTCTGAGTTCCCTTCAGGGTGAGAAGGGTGGGATATAAATGTAGTAAATAAATGTAGTAAATGAATAAATAAATAATTTTGGACTTCGGCTTGCCCAAAGTCTGAAATGACTTGAAGACACACAACAACAATAATCCTAATTAACCTGACTATCTCATTGGCCAGAAGCAGGCCCACACTTCCTATTGAAATCCTGACAGGTTTATGTTGGTTAAATTTATTTTCATTTTTAAATATTGTATTGGTCTTTCATTGTTATTGTTATTGTTTTGCACTACAAATAAGATATGTGCAGTGTGCATAGGAATTTGTTCGTTTTTTTTTTTTCAAATGATAATTCGGCCCCTCAACAGTCTGAAGGATCGTGGACCGGCCCTCTGCTTTAAAAGTTTGAGGACCCCTGATCTAAAAGGAGCAGGCTTGTTTTCTGCTGCCTTGGAGACTAGGACTCAATGGAGCAGTGGGTTCAAATTACAGAAAACATTAGGAAGAACTTACTGACTGTAAGAGCTGTTCAGCAGTGGAACTCACTGCCTCATAGTTCAGTAGAAGCTTCTCCTTTTAAGGTTTTTAAATAGAGGCTGGATGGCCATCTTTTGGGGGTGCTTTGATTGTGCTTTTCCTGTATGGCAGGGTTTGGGACTGGATGTCCCATATGATTCTATGATTAGCTGACTGGTTATTTCTGACCTCATCCTGAGTAATCCAGTTTATGTGGGTTGGGTGTCTCCATTAAACTGTTTTGGTCTATGAAAGGATGAACTAACTGGATTTCCTTTGTAATGATTTCATTTGGATGATTTCATTTGAGCAGAGCTACCTAAAGTGGGAGCCCTGATGGCGCAGTGTGTTAATGTGCTGAGCTGCTGAACTTGCGGACCAAAAGGTCCCAGGTTCAAATCCCGGGAGCGGAATGAGCGCCCACTGTTAGCCCCAGCTTCTGCCAACCTAGCAGTTTGAAAACACGCAAGTGTGAGTAGATCAATAGGTACCGCTCCAGCGGGAAGGTAACGGCGCTCCATGCAGTCATGCCGGCCACATGACCTTGGAGGTGTCTATGGACAACACCGGCTCTTCGGCTTAGAAATGGAGATGAGCACCAACCCCAAGAGTCGGTCACGTCAAGGGAAAACCTTTACCTTTACCTACCAAAAGTTCTGTGTTCATGCTAGGTGAAAGATTCTGTAAATTGTACGGAAGGTAACCTTGCCCAACTTTCATGATGGGCCTGAGGTTATTATGGAACTTTTCTCTATTGGATAGAAGGAATAATAAGCAGATATTGGCAAAATATTTAAGAGACATTTATTTATGGTAATTTCTTTATGACTGATCTACAAACCATCAGCTTTTTTTCCTTGTCAGAAGCGACTTGAGAACATACTGCAAGTTGCTTCTGGTGTCAGAGAATTGGCCATCTACAGAGATGTTGCCCAGGCGATGCCCAGATGTGTTACCATCCTACTGGGAGACTTCTCTCATGTCCCTACAAGCTAGAGCTGACGGACAGGAGCTCACCCTGTCTTGCAGATTCGAACTGGCAACCTTTAGGTCGGCAACCCAACCTTCAGTTCAACAGTTCAGCTGGCACAAGAGTTTAACCCGTTGTGCCACCATACCTCCTATCTTCAGGCCTTGGAAAGTTTCCAGGAAAAATAATGAGTACAGTAGAGTCTCACTTATCCAAGCTAATCCTTGGATAAGCGAATATCTTGGATAATAAGGAGGGATTAAGGAAAAGCCTATTAAACATCGAATTAGGTTATGATTTTACAAATTAAGCACCAAAACATCATGTTATACAACAAATTTGACAGAAAAAGTAGTTCAAAACGTAGTAATGTTATGTTGTAATTACTGTACTTACAAATTTAGCACCAAAATATCATGATATATTGAAAACATTGACTACAAAAATGGCTTGGATAATCCAGAGGCTTGGATAAGCGAGGCTTGGATAAGTGAGACTCTACTGTAATACTAAATGATAACATGAATCTGTCTAGAGGAGAGTGACTGAAATGATCAAGGCTTTGGAGAATAATCCCTATGAGGAGCAGTTTAAAGATCTGGGCATGTTTTGCATGTAGATGAGAAGGTTGAGAGGAGACTTGATGGCCATGTATAATAATGTGAGAGGAAGTCATAGGGAGGATGGACCAAGCTTGTTGCCTTCTGCCTTGGAGACTAGAACTTGGAAGAATGGCTTCAAACAAATAACCCACATTACGTGCTTTGAACTGGGATATATGGCAGTAAGGACTCAGACAATCCAGTTCAAAGCAGGTAATGTGGGTTATCCTGCCTTGATATCCTGAGTTATAGAGCTGTGTGGAAGGGCCCAAATTCTTTCTCCTTTCTCTGCCAAATAATGCTGGAAAGTGTCCAGAGGAGGGCCACATCTAAGGCAGGCATCCTCAGAGGTTGTGAGGTGTGTTGGAAACTAGGCAAGTGGGGTTTGTATATCTTTGTTGAGAGGTGTTAGCTGGCCCTGATTGTTTCATGTTTGGAATTCCCCTGTTTTTGAGTGTTCTTTTTTACTGTCCTTTTTTTTACTGTCCTTTTTTTAACTATTTATTTATTTATTTATTTCCCATACTTCTGTCCCGCCCTTCTCACCCGAAGAGGACTCAGGGTGGCCTCACAACTGGCAACAATTCAATGGCCGACATACAAATTCCAATAATATAATGACAATTAAACTCAAACATTAAAACAAAAACTACTAAAAACAACAATTACAACCACATAAGTTCAAAATCATAGTCCAGAATCAGTCCAGTGGTCAATACTTAAAAAGTCCTCAATTATTGCACTGCTAGGAATAATGCTCAATAACCATAACCATGTCTAGCAAGGCTATTCTATGCTAATCAAAGTGATCAACTGCAGTTATTCACACTTGGCCTTCATATTATCCAACATTTTTGCTTATCCAATGCTCTGCTGGCCCGTTCATGTGGTTTGGTGTGTGTGGGGGGGGGCACCAAAATTTCTATTTGCTTACACTTGAAAATTATCTTGGGCCGGCTCTGGGGGGGGAGTCCCGGGGCCAGGCGCTGCCGGAGGAAGAGGCCGATGGAGGACGAGGAGGAAGGAAGGAGCGCCGGGCGGAGGCGGAGGAGGAAAGGGCAGGAGCTCAGCAACCCCTTCGAACTGGTCAGGGCCTCACGCCTACTGTTTACTACTATTAATATTATTATTATTCTTTTATGTGTATCAATTGGTGGCATCAATAAGAGTCTAGTGTCCCGGCATCATCATCATAGCATAGGCCTGGGCCAACTTGGGCCCTCCAGGTGTTTTGGACTACAACTCCCACAATTCCTAACAGCCGGTAGGCTGTTAGGAATTGTGGGAGTTGAAGTCCAAAACACCTGGAGGGCCCAAGTTGGCCCAGGCCTGTCTTAAGCGATCCTTTTGCTGTTTTAGCAGCAAATTGACAGAAAAAGCAGTTCAATACACGGTAACGTTATCTAGTAATTACCGTATTTACAATCTAGCAATGTATTGAAGACGTTGACTACAAAAACATTGACTACTACCCTGTTTCCCCTAAAATAAGACATCACCAGAAAATAAGACCTAGTGGAGGTTTTGCTGAATTGCTTAATATAAGGCCTCCCCCAAAAGTAAGACCTAGCAAAGTTTTTGTTCAGAAGCATGCCCGCCGAACAGAACACTAGAGCATGCAGGATCAGTAAATGTACATACCATAAAGTGCTGTACATGGAAATATTGGTAGTAACAAGAAATTCTTGATAGGATTCACAGTTTGTCTGGTTATGCTGTTTTATGATGACAACTACTGTACAGTATATAATAAATGTTCATTTTTTTGTTCAACAATAAATGTGAATTCTTCTTCATGGAAAAATAAGACATCCCCTGAAAATAAGACCTAGAACATCTTTGGGAGAAAAAATTAATATAAGATACTGTCTTATTTTCGGGGAAACACGGTAAAAGGCAAACTGCATTGCATAATAGAGAACTATTATTTGGTGCAATAATAGGTATGAAAGATGTGTAACAGACTAATGGAACGGCCCGGGCTAAGCCTATGGTTCCCGTGATTTACCCTAATGTATGGAGTTAAATGTTTTAATTGCATTTTAATATTTTATTTTATTTAAATGGCTGTTTTTGTACTCTATTTTTTTGCCTCTGCTTTATTTATACAAGTACAGTTTATGCTTTAATGTCAGAAAAAGGTTGAGAAACCAGTCCTATGGGCTGAGCTGGACTAATTTTGTTTAATTTCTATAGATAACCAATGAAGAAATAGAGGATGATCTCACATCCAAAGAGGAGAAAGATGATTCCAGGCTGAAGGAGGAAAGTGACCGAAAGAACGAAGAGAGTCTGGAAAATGACCAGCAAAAAGGAGGAGCAGAGACCAAACAACTGGACCAAACGGTAAATGCCCCAGGATGCTGTGTTTGATGTCATTTAATAGATTTGTTTAATCATTTTATTGCTTTTAACTACTGTATATATTTAAAAATATTTTGTTTATTTCTATTTTAATATTTATTATGTGTTAGATGTTGATTCACATGTTGTTACAGCTTTTAGTGCTGGCCACTTTGATATGATAGAGAAAAAGTAGGGTAAAATAGAATAATAATAATAATAATAATAATAATAATAATAATAATAATGACGTATAATTGTGTGATAAGGTACTAAATGCCCCAGGATTTAAATACCACTTAAAAATGTGTAGTGCTCCTAGTCTGAGCCAAAAAATGAAGTACTAAGATTTCTGACCTTGTAAATGTTAATTTAAATATATAAATATAATATATATACATTTTAAATTATATATATATAAAACCAGTGTGTGTGTGTATATATATATATATATAATTTTTATGATAAATATTGTATATAAATTGTGTGGTAACTGGCCGGGACGGATCCTGCAAGGACATTGGCACCTAATGGTCAGCAACACCTGAGAAATAACACAACTTGGGCAAATGCCGTTGCATGCAATGAATTACCGTATTGACTCGATCCAAAAGACCTCTTTTCTTGTTAATTAGTTGCATAATTCTGGTGAAAGAAAACAGAGGGTAATTTCCACATTAAGGTTTGTTTTCTCTCATGATACCTGATTATTTGTTGTATAGCACTGACCATTTCAGAAATAGTTAGTTTTCTAAAGTAGAGCAAATCTACATGCGCATGAAAACCTGGGCTCACCATGAGTTGATTCCTGGCTGCTTTCATGAACTTCTTGTACTTCTGATAAATATACCAGATTAAACAGGCAAAGTCAGGGTATACTCCAAAGCTTTCTGGGAACTCCGGAGTATCCCACAACTTCAGGGCAGTATAGACAGCTGGATTGAATCTCATTTGGACCAGCCTGATGTTCAGATGGGACACTGACACCATAACTTTTGCCTGTGCTTATTAGAGTTAGAAAAAGGGGAGGGATTATTCTTGCAGATGGCAACAGCTCTATCAACAGAGAAACCCACATGACCAGAAAGAAGATGGGAAGCTTAGCCCTGACCTTCCTGGTTGTGTAGGCACATTTTGCTGATGTCAGAATTGGGCACCTGTGACAGCAATGAGCATGCATGGAACTCTGCAATTGGTTGGGGTGGGTGACATAGAAGGGGAGGTGATGGTCCAGCAAGGCCAGTGTGGTCTCAGCGGTTCAAATAGTCTGAAAGAGAATAAGGCTGAAATAACAGCTAGGATAAGGGAGAGGCGAATGACTGAAGTTTGTCTAACTACTCCGAACTCCAAAGTCAAAAGTGATCCCCTTCTCATATACACCAAGTATGCTTATGAAGAGAGTGGCAGAAATTTGTTTTGTACTCATTCTTTCACACATGTGCAACTTTAACATTTCTGATTTGATGTTACTGTAGTGCGATTTCTGAAAATAACAGAGTTTCCCCCCATTTTCTTTTACTACATGATCCTAGCCAATCATGCAGGTCATATTGCTGCTGCTGTTGTTTTTAACTTTTTTTATACCTTGCTTTTATCCTCAGGGGAACTTAAGGTGGCTAACAATTCCATGCTTTAGTCAAGTTTTAAAAAGTGCAATACAAAAGTTTTAAAAAACTCAATTTAATAGTAGGTAAAGGTAAAGGTTTCCCCTGACGTTAAGTCCAGTCATGACCGACTCTGGGGGTTGGTGCTCATCTCCATTTCTAAGCCGAAGAGCCGTTATTGTCCTTAGACACCTCCAAGGTCATGTGGCCAGCATGACTGCATGGAGCGCCGTTACCTTCCCGCCAGAGCAGTGCCTATTGATCTACTCACATTGGCATGTTTTTGAACTGCTAGGTTGGCAGAAGCTAGAGCAACAGCGGGTGCTCACTCCGCTCCCCGGATTTGAACCTGGGACCTTTTGGACCGCAAGTTCAGCAGCTCAGCGCTTTTACACATTGAGCCACCGGAGGCACCGGAGTACATTTTGTTAAAAACAGATTAAAACATAATACACTTAATGATGCTCCATGCAGTCATGCTGGCCACATGATCTTGGAGGCATCTACAGACAATGCCAGCTCTTTGGCTTAGAAATGGAGATGAGCACCAACCCCCAGAGTCGGACACGGCTAGATTTAATATCAGGGGACTTTTACCTTTACCTTTTACACTTAAAATAGCTTTTAAAACTCACTCCCCCCCCCCACACACACACACACATACAATCCCAACCACAACCTCCCCAAAGCCTGCTGATATTGCAATAACATAACTGGGACAGGCAATCTTTTTAAGCTATGAGTACGTCTATGCAATAGTGTACACATTGCCTTGCCACAGAGGTTGTTATAATGCACATATAGCTGAATAATGGATGACAAAATGGGAATGGTAGTACATTTGATAGTACAGTGAGGCCACGTTACCTCTCCTCACTTCTCTTAACATTTTCTGCTGTCTCTCTTCCTACACAAAATAAATATAAGAGGGATGCAAAAATATTCAATATTGCTTCATTGTTTAAGTTCTGGATGATGATACACTTTTCAAAAGAAGTAAGAATGCTTTTTACTAGCTTTAAGTTGCTCTCTGAAACACATTTTATAAAGAAAATGTTATTTACCTGAAGTTCTATGCTATTCTATGCTATGGTATTCAGGCCCCAAAGGAAATCCTACAGAAAATCCTAAATCACTGGGTCCAGTGCAAGGCAACGAGGACTCCGTTCCCCTTTCTCCAACTTAGTCATAGAATTAGAAGGGCCCCCAAAGGTCATCTAGCCCAGCTCAGGATCTCCAAGCATCCCCAAATGTGTCGGACTACAGTTCCCATCTCCTGATATTGACACTCCCATCTCCGAGGGATTATTATTATTATATTCATTTATAACCTGTCATAGAATCATAGAATAGTAGAGTTGAAAGAGACCTCATGGGCCATCTAGTCCAACCCCCCGCTAAGACGCAGGAAATCTCATTCAAAGCACCCCCGACAGATGGCCATCCAGCCTCTGCTTAAAAGCCTCCAAAGAAGGAGCCTCCACCACAGTCCTTCTCCTACTAATGAAGCTATTGCCTCTGAAGGATTATTATTATTATTATTATTATTATTATTATTATTATTATTATTATTATATTCATGTATATCCTAGCCTTTTCCTAATAATAATATTCTCACCTTTGAAGGATGGTGATGATGATGATTTATTTACTTACCATATTTATATCCCGCCTTTCTCTATTATTATTATTATTATTATTATTATTTTCATGTATATCCTAGCCTTTTCCTAATAATAATATTCTCACCTTTGAAGAACGACGACGATTTATTTACCATATTTATATCCCACCTTTCTCTACCCCAAGGGGGCTCAATAATAATAATAATAATAATAATGTAATAATAATCATATTCATGTATATCCTACCCTTCTCCTAATACTAAGACTCTCACCTCCGAAGGATTATTATTATTATTATTATTATTATTATTATTATTATTTTAATAATTTTCATTATTATTATCTTCATTCCCATCATCCCCAGCACATTTGATGGGATAAGCCAGTTTTAATAATGATGATGATGATTATTATTATATTCATTCCCATCATCCCCAGCACATTTGAGGGGATAGGCCAGTTTTAATAATGATGATGATGATGATGATGATGATGATGATGATGATGACTATATTCATGTATATCCTACCCTTCTCCTAATACTAAGACTCTCACCTCCGAAGGATGATGATGATATTATTATTATATTAATAATTTTCATTATTATTCTTATCTTCATTCCCATCATCCCCAGCACATTTGAGGGGATAGGCCAGTTTTAATAATGATGATGATGATGATGGAGAGGTGGGTAAGAAATAAATAAATAAATAAATAAATAATAATAATAATAATAATAATAATTTTATTATGACACAGCAATTGGATAAATTCCTCTCCTTGTAATTAGGACTTTATTTTTCTTTTCTTTTTGTTGTGTCAACCTAGAGGCGTGGATGATGGGTTGTGTTGTCAAATTTCAAGGTTGGGGGGCCTGTAGTTTTGTTGTTTGGTCCGCTGCCCTGATGCCATTACTCTTTTATATATATAGATATAATCAATATTATTGTATTGTGTTATTATATTGTATTACATTACAATATTACTATCAATATTATATGTATATACATTAGATTATATTATTATAAATTATATTGTCCATTATATACAAAAAATACACACATATATACATATATACATATACATATACAGTAGAGTCTCACTTATCCAACGTTCTGGATTATCCAACGCATTTTTGTAGTCAATGTTTTCAATATATCATGATATTTTGGTGCTAAATTCATAAATACAGTAATTACTACATAGCATTACTGCGTATTGAACTACTTTTTATGCCAAATTTGTTGTCTAACATGATGTTTTGGTGCTTAATTTGTTAAATCATAACCTAATTTGATGTTTAATAGGCTTTTCCTTAATGCCTCCTTATTATCCAACATATTCGCTTATCCAACATTCTGCCGGCCCGTTTATGTTGGATGAGCGAGACTCTACTGTATTATAAATTATATTGTCCATTATATACAAAATAATACACACACACACACACACACACACACACACACACACACACACATATATATATATATATATATATATAAAATTTTCAGCATAGCATGTTATGGGTCTTAAGGCTGGAAATAAATCAGATTGGTAAAAAAAAATGCAATTACTGTATTATTCTACTCATTATTTCCTCTGGAAAGCTGTGTGAATTTTCAAAAATGTTGCCATGTGTTGTCAAAGGCTTTCATAGGTGGGTTGTTGTGAGTTTCTGGGCTGCCACCTCAAAAAGCAGGGCCAGCTAACACCTCGAAACACAGGATTCCCCCAGGCAGGAAGCAGCCAGGCCTTGAAACTGCAGGCCATTCAATGCTAATCAAGGTGGCAAATAACAGCATTCACATTTGCCTCCAACAGACAAGAGTTCTTTCTCCCACCCTGGGAGTTGCAGTCCAACCGCACCTGGAAGCCTGCATAAATTGCACTCAGTGAGCAAAGAAACTCAAGAGTTCAAATTTAATGACTGTTAACAAGAGATGCTTTTCTAATGGACAAGTAGGTAGATATGCATGAGATTTTTCTATAGTCCTGGCCTGTCAAGATCAAGGGTTCCTGGGCATGTGCAGATGCACCGCTATCTGCTTGTCTCTTTCAAAAAGTATGCAAAATTACTGTCATGAAGTGAGCTAGTACTTTCAGCAAGGAAAATAAATTATTTCAGGCTGCATCATGGAAATCTCATGCAGAAATTGTCTTCCCATAAATATATGTCCTGAACAATAGAAATAATCTCTAGCTTGTGTTATCGAAGGCTTTCGTGGCTTGCTGTGAGTCTTCCAGGCTGCATGGCCATGTTCCAGCAGCATTCTCTCCTGACGTTTCGCCTGCACCTGTGGCTAATGGCATCTTCAGAGGTTCTGCTGGCAGTGAAGCAAGTGGAGTGCATAAATGAAAGAAGCCTTGTCTGTTTGAAGCAAGTGTGGATGTTTTGCAATTAGCAGGCTTGAATAGCATTGAGTGGCCTTGCAAAGAAAGATAAAAACTTGGCTGTGGGATCAGGCTTTTAGTGAACAGGGCAGTGCAATAAACGATCTGGAAAATGTGGAATTGACTATGGAAAGGCTGGATTGTGACTATGGATGGCGTGATTTTAATTGTAATGTTTTTAAAAAGTTTAATAATGTCAGTTTTTAGTGTTATTTAATTTTAACGTCTGTATTATATGTTTTAAGGCATTGAATAGTTGCCTCCATGTAAGCCAACTTGAGTCCCCTTCGGAGCAGAGAAATGCGGGGTAGAAATAGAGCCAATAAATAATAAATAAAGTCAATCAGTGAGGGTATCTGCATACAGATAGCCTGGTCTCTATTGCCTGGAGGCATCCTTTGTCTGGGAGGTGTTAAAAGGCACTTGATTGCTTGCTGGGCGCTGGGCCTCCCAAACAGAGGATGCCTCCAGGCAACATCAGCCAGGCTAACCTTACACAGATACCCTCACTGATTGACTTTGCAGCTTCATGGCTACTCGTTGCTGTTCAAATGTGCTAATTGCAACATTCACTCTTGCTTCACACAGACAAGGATTCTTTCTCCCACCTTGGACATCATTCCACAGAAGATGCCTCCAGTCAATAGAGGCCAGGCTACCTCTATGCGGATTCTCTCACTGATTGACTTTGCAGCTTCGTTGCTACTCCGTGCTATTCAAGCTGGCTAATTGCAACATTCACTCTTGCTTCACACAGACAAGGATTCTTTGTCCCACCCTGGACATCGTTTCACAGGAGATGCCTCCAGGCAACAGAGGCCAGGCTACCTCACTGATTGACTTTGCAGCTTCGTTGCTACTCCGTGTTATTCAAGCTTGCCAATTGCAACATCCACCCTTGCTTCACACAGACAAAAGTTATTTCTCCCACCCTGGACATCGTTTCACAGAGGATGCCTCCAGGCAATAGAGGCCAGGCTACCTCGCTGATTGACTTTGCAGCTTTATGGCTACTCAGTGTTATTCAACCTTGCCAATTGTAACATCCACACTTGCTTCACACACACAAGGGTCCTTTCTCCCATCCTGAACATTATTCCACAGGGAATATCTACACTCCACTCTGAAGATGCCATTAGCCACAGGTGCAGGTGAAACGTCTCTCTCTCTCTGTACGGGATGCATGCCGGCCAACTGTCGCCGGCGCAGGATGGGGTCTTTGATGCAGAGATAGACATTGGGGTTCGGATTCCCACGGGGATTTTTTCTTTCTTCTTTTTTCTCCATCTTGGACATTGCGGTTCGGATCACAACGTCTTTGGAGATGAGATAGCAACTGTGAGGTCTGGTGTGTTGTGTTCCAGAAGCATTCTCTCCTGATGTTTTGCCCACATCTATGGCAGGCATCCGCAGAGGTTGTGAGGCCTGTTGGAAACGAGGCAAGAGGGGTTTGTATAGATCTCTATGGAATGATGTCCAGGGCGGGAGAGAGAAAGAACTCTGTCTGTTGGAAGTACGTGTGAATGTTGCAATTAATCACCTTGATTAGCATTGAACACAACCTACAAACTGTCTCCAGACCAACTAAGGAAGCCCAACAGTTGCTCCGTTCAGCAAAGGGCCGGAAAAGGGATCCTCTCTCCTCTGCAGAAGTCTACCATAATGCCATGCAGCTGCGGACAAGTCTACAGACAAGTCTATAGTAATAATAATAATAATAATAATAATAATAATAATAATAATAATAATATGCCTCAAGTACCACCTCCCAGCAGTAAAGAACTGGTGGGATCACAAACCTGCAAAAGTATTGGAAAATGAGCATGCAAAGATACTGTGGGACTTCCAAATCCAGACTGACAAAGTTCTGGAACACAACACACCAGACCTCACAGTTGTGTAAGAGAAAAAGGTTTGGATCATTGATGTCGCCATCCCAGGTGACAGTCGCATTGACGAAAAACAACAGGAAAAACTCAGCCGCTATCAGGATCTCAAGACTGAACTTCAAATACTCTGGCAGAAACCAGTGCAGGTGGTCCCGGTGGTGATCGGTACACTGGGTGTCGTGCCAAAAGATCTCAGCCGGCATTTGGAAACAATAGACATTGACAAAATTACGATCTGCCAACTGCAAAAGGCCACCCTGCTGGGATCTGCACGCATCATCCGAAAATACATCACACAGTCCTAGACACTTGGGAAGTGTTCGACTTGTGATTTTGTGATACGAAATCCAGCATGTCTATCTTGTTTGCTATGTCATAATAATAATAATAATAATAATAATAATAATAATAATAATAATAATACATCACACAGTCCTAGATACTTGGGAAGTGTTCGACTTGTGATTCTGTGATATGAAATCCACCATATCTGTTTGCTGTGTCATAATAAAATAATAATAATAATAATAATAATCCTGTAATAATACTGTATTCACATAATGATTTTGTGAAATGAAATCCAGCATATCTATCTTGTTTGCTGTGTCATATAATAATAATAATAATAATAATAATAATAATAATGTTCAGGGTGTCGACGCACCCTTTGAGCAGCTTGGCTTTGGGGGATGGAGGCCAATGCCTGCAAAATACCTTCAAGTAAGTTTTTCACATCCAATTAATTCTATCGTAAGCTATTTCTTAGGGCTGCCGGCCTGGATAGCAAGCAAGCAAGCTGTTCCTGCCCAAGCTCAACTGGTTTTGCATTGGGTTCCTTTACGGTTTCAATAGTGCGGACGTATCAAAAAACCCATCTGAGCCAAAATGGCCTCCCGAATTCACGGCAAGTGATCAACCCTATATACTCCAGCCATTTCACATCTGTGCAATAAAAGTATAAATATTTCGACCTATGCATGTTTCTATCGTTCTGGAAAAGGTCCCACTTTGGTCCCTTTCCCCCAAAGACTAGACAGACCTTCCAATAGGTTAGGAAAGTGCCCTTTGGGGACTATAACTCCCCAAATCTTTCACCAATGCTCTGTATTCAGGCCCCAAAGGAAATCCTACAGAAAATCCTAAATCACTGGGTCCAGTGCAAGGCAACGAGGACTCCGTTCCCCTTTCTCCAACTTAGTCATAGAATTAGAAGGGCCCCCAAAGGTCATCTAGCCCAGCTCAGGATCTCCAAGCATCCCCAAATGTGTCGGACTACAGTTCCCATCTCCTGATATTGACACTCTCATCTCCGAGGGATTATTATTATTATATTCATTTATATCCTGTCATAGAATCATAGAATAGTAGAGTTGAAAGAGACCTCATGGGCCATCTAGTCCAACCCCCCGCTTCTTAAGATTGGCTCTGGATCTCATGGTGCCAGGGTGCAGTCTGTCCAGTGCCTTCCAAGTCACCCAGCCTTCTGTGTGCCCAGGAGTCACTCATTTGGTATGAGCCATGGATTGAGGTTCTGGGTATTAACTTGCCACTTTTGGACTGTCACTAGCTGAGATGTTCCTGTGAGTATCTCTGTAGATCTCAGAAAGCTGTTTCTTGATTTAAGGTGTTGCCTTGCTGGCTGATATCAGAACAGAGGACTAGCCAGAGATGTCAATGCCTTGGTCCTTTCATTATTGGCTGCTACTTCCCGGCAGATGTCAGGTGGTGCAATACAGGCTAAACAGTATAATTTCTCCAGTGGTGTAGGGCGTAGACATCCTGTTATAATGTGGCATGACTCATGAAAAGACACATCCACTGATTTAACATGGTGAGATGTATTCCACACTGGGCATGCGTATTCAGCAGCAGAATAGCAAAGCACAAGGCAGATGTCTTCACTAGGATAATTCAATCTGAATTATGGAGTCAATCTGAGTGCACATAACAATTCAGGGAGGAGGGAGTGACTAGTTCTTAGAATGCTACCCTCCCCCCAAACAGTCCTTGAGGCCTTAAAAAGAGACATATCCTTAATTTTTAGAATGCTGTGGTAACAGAAGAAGAATGGAACCATTCTAAGGCAGAACGATACTTTGAATTTGTTTTGAAATATCTTATGGACATAATGGAATGATCGCAGAGTTATCACTGAAACAGCTTCTTTGCTTAATTTTCCTAACTTGCCATATCCTGTGTAAACTAACGGAGGATGACGTCTGGATCAAAAGGAGGCTATTTTCAGGGAATCTTTCAAAATTAAAAATGGTTCTTGACTATTAGGACATTTTTCCATCTCGAGTCAAATGAGATCTAGGTATCTCAAGGTTCAAGTTTATTCATCACTAGCCAACCAGGCTCTTGCATGCAACCACAGAAACAAACCAATATCATACCCAGACATAAATGAATCAAAATAGTTGAACTGGCAACAAAAACATACAAAATAGATCTGACATAGTATCTTGTCACGTTAAAAGGTTCTCTCTTTGTCAGGCCTAAATTGACACACTTGGCCATTCAATATCTAGCAGCTAAGACAGTAAGTTCATTTCGTTAATTTATTCAAGGAGCATGACTTCTAAAAAAGTCTATTACTACAACAGTGATTTAATTTTACTCTGGCGCCCTCTGCTGAAGCAAATATTTAACAGTCTTTTTTAACTGGCCATAAATAGAAGAAAAAACTATGGCAAACACAGACTAAATTAGATTAGATTATATTATCTTGAGAATGTGGTTGCATCTCAAGATAATATAATTTATATATCATATCATAATTTTAGTTTATAAATTAAATACGGGTTTTTAAAATAAGGTATCTCAATATCTCAACACAAAATATTAATTACTTACGAAATGCTTCTCATTCAAACATTTGAGGCAAAAATAAACATAATACAAGAAAAATCTAACAAATATACCTATAACCAAAAAACAACTGCTAATCCCAGAATGCACCAATTAAAACAATGGGATCTTTATAAGACAAGTCTACTTTAGCAAACTAGTCATAGGTTTTAGGCCAGAGCTTTCTAACCTTCAGGTCAGCAGTTTAGCTGGCACAAGGGTTTAACCCATTGCACCACGTGGCTCCTAACCAAAGGTTAAAACAACCCCTTATAAAAGATACAGATGCGTACGTAAATTGTAATAACAAAATGGATGGGGACACAACAATAGCATGAAAACCTTTTATATATTTATATATATGATTTGTAATAAAATAACATACATTTTCAAGATTTTAGTTGTTTTGCACATCACACCCACCAACACACAGCCGCTGACACACTGTTGTGTTGCAACATACCATTTGGAAAACTGTTTTAGGACTGTAAACCCAGTTATGGAATGCCCATCTGCTCTGAAAAATTGCCATTATTAAGTTTTGTGATTAATTCTAATTCCTTGGGGATCATTTTTCTATTCAAATCCAGTTTATTATTGTTAAGCTGAAATACTTCCATTCATCTAGTGGCACTATGCCAGTCCCCTTGTCAAAACGCTTTTACAAGCTGTTATTACTCACAATAAGCCAATAAATCATTCACATATTGCTGTAAACAAAAATGAAAGCAAACACACAAATTATATCATTACTTTTCAAGTCCTGCGTTTATGTAACAGATAAAGGATTTAAATACATTTCAAGTTGCACAGAGTTTTTTGGATACTGTAGAATATCAACAGAGTAAAAGACAGTAACAGATTACGTTGTAGAGCTGGGAAATATCCTTTTTAGACTACAATTCCTGCAGTCCCTCTGGAGGTTCCTGGAACTTGTTGTTGCTGTTTTGTGCCTGTAAGTCATTTCTAACTTATGGCAACCCTAAGACAGGGTTGTTTTAGCTAGATTTGTTCAGAAAGGGTTTACCTTTGTTTTCCTCTGAGGCTGTGATTTGCTTTAGATCACTCTGTGGGTTTCCATGGCTGAAAGGGGATTTGAAGCACTGGTCTCCAGAGTCACAGTTCAATACAAAAACCACCACTCCACAGTGGAGAGAGGAAATAAATAAAACCAGCCATGTGTAACAGGAGTTCTACTTCCACAATTCTTCTCTCCTTCTCCCAGTCTGCTACCGAGCACAATTCAAAGTGCTGGCTTTAGCCTATAAAGACCTAAACGGTTTCGGTACCTATCTGAATGCATCTCCCTCTATGAACCATCACGGAGGTTAAGATCTTTTGGGGAGGCCTGCTCTCAGTCCCACTGCCTTCACAAGTACAACTGGTGGGGACGAGAGACAGGGCCTGCTCAGTGGTGGCCCCTCGGCTTTGGAACTCCCTCCCCAGTGACATTAAATCAGTGCCCTCCCTCTTGGCCTTCAAAAAGAAAGCAAAGACATAGCTGTGGGACCAAGCCTTTGGTCAGTAAAGTGATGCAGTGCAAGAAATGAAGAGGGAATATTCGCAACTGACAAGTGGAATAGCTTTGGTTTACGATTTTGGATTATGTGATTCTAATGTTTATACTAAGTTTTAATTCTATGTCTTAATGTCTACATATTTGCTTATGTCTCATGCTTTAATATGGTTAATAGTTTTTAATTTCATAGAGATATGTTATAGTTTAGATATTGTGCTTTGGTTTTCACGTGTATGTTTGGCATTATTATGTTGGAAACCGCTTTGAGTCCCCACTGGGGTGAGAAAAGTGGTATAGAAATGCAATGAATCAATAAATAAAATACACACTTAGATCTAATCTAATGGTTCTCCTACACCTCTCTAGAACCCAGGGTTCCGTCCTGAGCCCGGTTTTGTTCAACATCTTTATTAACGACTTAGATGAAGGGTTAGAAGGCACGAAGTTTGCAGACGACACCAGACTGGGAGGGATAGTTAACACTCCAGAAGACAGGAGCAGAATTCAAAACGATCTTGACAGATTAGAGATATGTGCCGAAACTAACAAAATGAAGTTCAATAGGGACAAATGCAAGATACTTCCCTTAGGCAGAAAAAAATGAAATGCAAAAATACAGAATGGGGGACACCTGGCTCGACAGCAGTACCTGTGAAAAAGATCTTGGAGTCCTCATGGACAACAAGTTAAACATGAGCCTACAATGTGAAGCAGCGGTGAAAAAAGCTAATAGGATTTTGGCCTGCATAAATAGGGGTATACGTCTAGATCCAGGGAAGTCATGCTACCCCTCTAGTCTGCCTTGGTCAGACCACAATTCTGGGCACCGCAGATGAAGGGAGATGTTGGCAAGCTGGAAAGTGTCCAGAGGACGGCGACTAAAATGATTAAGGGTCTGAAGAACAATCCCTATGGGGAGCAGCTTAAAGAGCCGGGCATGTTTAGCCTGCAGAAGAGAAGGCTGAGAGGAGACATGATAGCCATGTACAAATATGTGAGGGGAAGCAATACGTGAGGAGGGAGCAAGCTTGTTTGCTGCTGCCCTGGAGACTAGGACGTGGAACAATGGCTTCAAACTACAGGAAAGGAGATTCCATCTGAACATTAGGAAGAACTTCCTCACTGTGAGAGCTGTTTGGCAGTGGAACTCTCTGCCCCGGACTGTGGTGGAGGCTCCTTCTTTAGAGGCTTTTAAGCAGAGGCTGGATGGCCATATGTCGGGGGTGCTTTGAATGAGATTTTCCTAGGTCTTGCAGGGAGTTGGACTGGATGGCCCGTGAGGTCTCTTCCAACTCTATGATTCTATGACTCTATGAACCTATATTGTAGGTGCAGAAGAAATGGATGCAGAACATTTCCTTTCCACTAATAGAATCAGTTATGTCTGCAGAAAACAAAAGCGGATCCTAGGCCGGGTTAGCTTGAGCTTTCATATGAGAAACACAAATGCTGTACCAAGATCACACCAACTAAAATGTTAATATTTCCCTTTTAGGAACTGATTAATACACAGCCAGAATGGAAAAAGAAATGGAAACAAATAAGTTGGAAAATGGATCCCATCTCCAGTTCTTTATGGAAAAAAAGACTCCACCCAAGATCAGCAAAACAGCAGTGATAAAAAGCCAGCTGAGGAAAAACTGTTCCTGTAGCAGGGAAAGAATGAAAAAAACAGTCATGGACTTTTTCCCTGTGTTACAGTGGCTTCCCAAATACAAGTGTAAAGAGTATATTTGGGGAGACATTATGTCAGGCTTGGTCATCGGAATCATTTTAGTGCCGCAAGCAATAGCCTACTCCCTGCTAGCAGGCCTGAAGCCAATATACAGTCTTTACACATCTTTCTTTGCCAACATTGTCTACTTTCTCATGGGCACCTCCAGACACGTTTCAGTGGGCATTTTCAGTTTATTAAGCTTAATGGTTGGACAAGTTGTTGACAGGGAACTGCTGTTGGCAGGGTTTGACCTCAACGATGATCCTCATGAGGTCACTGGTGGCAGAAATCCTTTGAATGTCACCGTTCACAATTTAACCCTCGGCACAATGAGCATGGAATGTGGGAAAGAATGGAGTCCTCGTGGACAACAAGTTAAACATGAGCCAACAATGTGATGCAGCAGCTAAAAAAGCCAACGGGATTCTGGCCTGCATCAATAGGGGAATAGCGTCTAGATCCAGGGAAGTCCTGCTCCCCCTCTATTCTGCCTTGGTCAGACCACACCTGGAATACTGTGTCCAGTTTTGGGCACCGCAGATGAAGGGAGATGCTGACAAGCTGGAAAGCGTCCAGAGGAGGGCAACTAAAATGATTAAGGGTCTGGAGAACAAGCCCTATGAGGAGAGGCTTAAAGAGCTGGGCATGTTTAGCCTGCAGAAGAGAAGGCTGAGAGGAGACATGATAGCCATGTACAAATATGTGAAGGGAAGTCATAGGGAGGAGGGAGCAAGCTTGTTTTCTGCTGCCCTGCAGACTAGGACACGGAACAATGGCTTCAAACTACAGGAAAGGAGATTCCACCTGAACATCAGGAAGAACTTCCTCACTGTGAGGGCTGTTCGACAGTGGAACTCTCTCCCCCGGGCTGTGGTGGAGGCTCCTTCCTTGGAGGCTTTTAAGCAGAGGCTGGATGGCCATCTGTCGGGGGTGCTTTGAATGCGATTTCCTGCTTCTTGGCAGGGGGTTGGACTGGATGGCCCATGAGGTCTCTTCCAACTCTACTATTCTATGATTCTATGATTCTATGCTATGCCATTGGGGTGGCTACAGCACTGACCTTCCTGGCTGGAGTTTATCAGGTAATGTCCTCCTCTACCACTTTCCAATACTTAGGCATTTGTTTATGTATGATGGTTTATATTTTACTTCTGAGAAAGAGGGTTTTTCAAGGTGGCAGTAGAGGAAAAGAAGAAAGAACTGCTGTTTCGTTTGTGTTTCTTTTTTTAAAAAAGGGATTTTTTTCCCATGTCAGGAGCAACCGGAGTTGCTTCTGGAGTGAGAGAATTGGCCGTCTGCAAGGACGTTGCCCAGGGGACGCCCAGATGTTTTGATGTTTTACCATCCTTGTGGGAGGCTTCTCTCATGTCCCCGCATGGAGCTGGAGCTGATAGAGGGAGCTCATCCGCGCTCTCCCCGGGTGGGATTCGAACCTGGCAGCCTTCAGGTCAGCAACCCAACCTTCAAGTCACGAGGCTTTTATCCCCTAGGCCACTGCAGGCTCCTGGCTAAAAAGGGGATTAGATTAGTGTAACTTATCATACATTCTTCTATGTATTTACGGCATATGATGCTAATAAACAATGATCTGGGAGAAGCTGCATCTTTATTTAGTGTACAATTAGCCCTCCATATCCATTGATTCTGTATCCATAGATTTCACCTGTCTCCACATTCCAAAAGGTAATGCTTGATTTTGCTATTTTAAACAAAGGGCACCATTTTATGATGCCGCTATATGCAGGGTGTTTGAAAAAGAACGCCCTAGTTTTAATGTACTTAAAACTAGGGAGTTCTTTTTCAAAACACCCTGTATAATCAGCAGCCAGATTACTAAGACTCCGTACAGGGAAAGAACCACTCCCATGTTACAGCAGCTCCACTGGCTGCTAGTCCACTTCCAGACTAAATACAAGTGCTGGTCGTTACCTATAAAGACCTAAATGGTTTGGGTCCAGGCTGTTTGTCTAATCACGTCTCCCTATATAGTCCATCTCTTGCACTGCGGTCAGCAGAGGAGGCCCTACTCTCAGTCCCACCCCCATCACAAGCGCGACTGGTGGGAACGAGAAAGGGGGCCTTCTCCATGACTGCTTCTTACCTCTGGAACTCCCTGCCCAAAGAAATAAAAATTGCCCCCACCCTCCTCTCCTTCAGGGAACTTTTGAAGACACACTTATGCACTTTAGCGTACAGAGAGGAGGAGGACTAGCATAATTTAATTAGCACTTTACAACTGCTACGGTCTATTTTAATCCACAATTAATACCAAGTTCTGTTTACATTTTAGTGGTTTAACTGTCTAATATATATGATTTTTTTGTGTAACTGTGTTTTTTGTGCAATCATGCTTTCTTTAATGTTTTTATGTTTTATTACTTTAATCTTAATTTTATTTACTGTTTATTATGCATTTTTGTTGTGTGATCTTAACGATAGTATTGAATGTATGCCTTTTATATGTATGTAAACCGCCCTGAGTCCCCATGGGGAGAGAGGGCAATCTAAAAATAAAGTATATTATAATTATTATTATTATTATTATTATTATTATTATTATTATTATTATTATTAGAAACGCAACAAGATGAGTCCACAGCAGACACTCTGCTTGCTGTTCTATTGGATCACATGTCGGACATTTCCCAAGTGTCTAGGACTGTGTGATGTATCGGCGAATAATGAGTGCAGATCCCAGTAACATGGCCTTCTGCAGCTGGCAGATAGTAATTTTGTCAGCGCCGATTGTGTTTAAGTGCAGGCCAAGGTCTTTAGACACTGCACCCAGTGCGTTGATCACCACTGGGACCACCTTGACTGGCTTGTGCCAGAGTCTTTGTAATTCGATCTTTGAATCCTATTATTATTTTTATTATTATTATTATTACAGTAGAGTCTCACTTATCCAACGTTCTGGATTATCCAACACATTTTTGTAGTCAATGTTTTCAATACATCGTGATATTTTGGTGCTAAATTCGTAAATACAGTAATTACTACATAGCATTACTGCGTATTGGTATCAACTAAGGGGTCCTGGAATCAAATCCTAGTGGATATCAAGGGCTCACTATGCAACAAACATTTGGTGGGAGGGAGAAGAAATTCAAGAAGGCATAAAGATAGGAGAGACATTCTGTTGTTACCCAATGTTTCTCTTTCCCACTTGTTCTTGTTTTTCTTCCAGGTTCTAATGGGAATCTTCCACTTGGGCTTTGTGTCGATGTATCTTTCAGAGCCAGTACTTGATGGCTTTGCAACGGGTGCTTCAGTAACCATTCTAACAGCTCAGGTTAAGTACCTTGTTGGCATCAAAATCCCTCGGGCCCAGGGATACGGTGTCTTAATCACCACCTGGGTTAATATTTTCAGCAACATTTCCCAGGCTAATGTCTGCGATGTGATCACAAGCACGATATGCATCACAGTGCTGGTCACTGCCAAGGAACTAGGGGACAGATATAAGGACAGGCTCAAGGTTCCTCTTCCTACAGAGCTGATAGTGATTGTGATGGCAACACTGGTTTCCCATTATGGACAGCTGAAGGAAATGTATGGCTCCAGTGTTTCAGGCGAAATCCCCACTGGATTTATTCCTCCCCAGGTGCCCAGCTTGACTCTCATGCAGAGAGTTGCTGTCGATGCCCTCCCTCTTGCCATCGTTGGCTTTGCCTTCACCATTTCACTCTCAGAAATGTTTGCCAAGAAATATGCCTACACGGTCAAGGCCAACCAGGAAATGTTTGCCATCGGCTTTTGCAACATCATCCCGGCTTTCTTCCACTGCTTTGCCACTAGTGCGGCCCTGGCAAAGAGCCTGGTCAAGGCATCGACAGGATGTCAGACACAGGTATCCAGCTTGGTGAGTGCTGTTGTGGTGCTTCTGGTGTTGCTTTTCTTTGCACCCCTCTTTTTCAGCTTGCAGAAGTGTGTCCTGGCATGCATTATCATTGTCAGCCTAAGAGGCGCCCTCAGGAAATTCAAAGACCTTCCGCAGCGATACCGCCTAGACCGAGTGGATGCCCTGGTGTGGTGTGTTACCATGCTCTCGTCTGCCTTGATCAGCACCGAAATGGGCCTTCTAGTTGGGGTTGTGTTTTCAATCCTGTGCATAATTGGCCGCACCCAGCGCCCTCATGCTGCCTTACTTGGGCAGATTGAGAATACTGTCTTCTATGAAGACGAGGAGGAATACACAAACCTCCTGCCTGTTCCAAGGGTGAAAATATTTCGCTTTGAAGCACCGCTTTATTATGCAAATAAAGATTTTTTCCTCAAGTGCCTCCACAACAAAACGGGGTTTGACCCTACGATTGAAATTGCCAGGAGAAAAAAGGCCAAGAAGAAAGGGCAGCCAAATTCTCACAAAGGACTTGAACATGGAGATACAGGTTTATCTCTTGTCACTAAACCCAGAGACATTCAGGCCATCATCATTGACTGCTCTTCCATTCCATTTTTGGACACAGCTGGTGTGAGCGCATTAAAAGAAACATTCAAAGACCACCAAGAATGGAAAGTCACGGTTCTTCTGGCTTGCTGCAGCCCCTGCGTGATAGCTTCCCTGGAAAGAGGGGGCTACTCAGCCAGTGCAAACAAAAACATGCATGAACTTGTGTTTCATAACATACACAGTGCTGTCCAATTTGTAAAAGAGAGGAAGACTACAGCAGACGATTCAGTTGTATAGCCCAGGGTCCCCATATTGTATCTTCAATAACCAGCAGTTGTGAGGATTCAGCATTCACTGCATTCATGTTGTGGCCTTCAAAATGTTCAGACTTAGGATCCTACTTGAATCTCAACATACACTATGGATCCTATTCTGTTTTTTAAATAACATTTTATAGGTACTCAGTGGTATAAACATAACATGAGATAATGTAATCGTAAAATGTAGGTACGATGAACTGTACAATACAAGTGGATCCAGTTTAGACATAATATGACATCATTGTTGAATGTTACAAGAATGTGCCAAGACTAGCCCATGACTAGTGTCCTCCTAGCTCTTCCCTTCCAACTTTTTGGTATCCAGAGTTCAGTACAGCAGTCCACGAGTTACAAACATCTCACTTACAAATGATTCTTATTTAAGAACAGGGGTGAAACAACAGGAAGTGAGAGACATCTACCCTCAGGAAGGGAAAATCATGCCTGGAAGAGTTATCATGGGGAAAGGGTGTCTCCACTGAAGATATTAACAATACTTGTTTCCACAACAAGCCATTTTTTTTTCAAAATCCAATTATTACAGGGACAGAAAGTGAGGGGAAGTCTTCTGAACAGGGCACAAACAGCAAAACAAACACCACTTTGTGATATCCAAAGTGTGTGTGTGTATATATGTGTGTGTGTATACACACACACACACACATATATATGGCTGAAGTTATATTTAAAAATGTACCTGTTCAGCTTAGGAACAATCCTATAGAATCTATTTTGTTTGTAACTTGGGGGCTGCCTCTATTAAATGAGCTGGAGCTTCTCTCCCCAGTGCTAAACAAATCAGTTTCTCTGTAGTTCCAAACCTAAGAAACTGTTGTTTAATCAAAGTACGGTCAGCCAAAACAAATCTGGATGAAAATATAGAATCTAATTGATTAATTCACCATAACCCATTTTTCTATTGCAATAGCATTCTTTCATGTTACAGCTGAGCCAGGCCACATTGTCCCAGTTCTCTTTTGAATAAAATGTATATCAGTTTTTTAAACTCTCTCGCTCCTGTGTGTATGTGCAGATCACTAAATCACTTGTTCCTTAATCAATTTCATCATGCAAGGTGATTTATACCTATGTACGCTGATGCGCATTATGAGATCTATTCCAGAGTAATAATAATAATAAACAACTTTATTTATACCCTGCCACCATCTCTTCGAAGGGACTCAGAGCACCTCACAGAAGCACTACAAGTGCTTCACATAAAATAAACAATAGATAAATATATAGACTATGACAACCTAAATTTACAACAGCAAACATACATAAAATGACACATAATAAAAAAATTAAAAATTCATAAAATGCAGCGGTGCCTGCAGATAAAACTGGCCTAGCAATCCAAGTGCTGGAGTGAAGCAATCACGAAGTCCACACGGCTAACCATTAAAATCTACTCAAGGTCAAAGGCCTGTCTAAAAAGCCATGTTTTTAGACTAGACCGAAAAGCCTGGAGAGTGGGGGGCTAACCTAATATCTCTAGGGAATATCTCCCAGTTTTGCTCTTAATTCACATCGTTATGTGAGTTCTCACCGTGTGTCATTTTAAACACTGCATTTTCAAGATGCCTTCAATCCACATTAAGGGGTCAGTGTAGATGTATCCCAAGTCCTCAAATGAATATGGAAAAGCTAAAGCACATGAATTACAATGGCCCTGCCTAAATTGAATGCAAAAAAATCACATGCCCACAAAAAAGGACATCAGCCTTGTTTCCTGTTGCTCGCTTAAACAGTCACTAAGCACACTGAAAGTAGAAGGAGAAAGAAGTAGCAACAATAACTCCTGCTGAAGACCTCTCAGCTGAAATATATAATAGCTTCTCCAGTCCTGCAGAGGTGCAATATATGAATGGAGCAACTATTTTGCTACCCTCATACTAGGTTTTAAAGGCTTTCAAGAAATATGCATACAGTCTCCCTTCTGCCCTGTTCCTCCAAAGCTCAGTGAGAAGTCAAGAGCAACCCCATCTTAGGGTTGTTGTATGTTTTCCGGGCTGTATGGCCATGTTCCATAAGTATTCTCTCCTGACGTTTCACCCACATCTATGGCAGGCATCTTCAAAGGTTGTGAGGATCTTAGCCATCTCCTGCGCCTGAAAATGGGGGGAGCAGATGTACTTCCTGGAATATCCAAAGTTTGTGCAGGTATGTGTTCTGCCTGCATTGTCAAAATCACTGAAAAGCCTTTCAAGGCCAGGCCAGACTAAGGCCACAGAGCTGTACCCAAATTTAGAGACAGGATGTATGTTCTCTAGGCCAGGGTCCCTTAGTACTCGATCTAGGACAACATTTGGAAAAATTACATTTTGGAGTTGACTCTCCATATCCACAGATCCCATCATCCATGGCTTTGAAATATTAAAATTAAATTCCAAAAAGGAAATCTTGATTTTGCAAAGAGGGAACACCATTTTACTATGTCATTATATATAATGGGACTTGAGATCCATGGATTGGGGCCAAACTGCAGCTGGTACCAAGAGCTAACTAGGCCTAATCAGAACTTGGAAACCATCAGTTACAAGCCAGTTAGGTGCTTATGGTTTCCTTTTCAGTTCCTTCTGATAACAGCAGCACAACAAAGTGACATTTCAAAATTAACATGATGAGAGGGAACAAGGATGCCCCTTTTGATCCTGGTTACTTTTAATTTTGAATAGAATGTTTCAATGTTTGTGCCAGTCATTTTCAGGAGGGGAAATTCACCTGTTTTAGCACAGAAAAGGCAATTTGAGCGAGTTGGGGGGGGGGGTGTGTGGTGAAAACAGCTTTGTAAGGGGCACATGCAGCCCCAGGGATAGCCTTTCTCCATCCTTCATGTAGAATCACCGGGCGTTTGCTGCTACATTGGCCCTTAGAACAAATTCCTAAGCTCAGAAAACAGAGTCCTTCCCATTTGCTGGGCTTACAGATGCAGCAATCTTGTGAAAGGAAACACCACAGATAAAGAAATTGTTAGGTTTTGTTTTTTAACTTAAGAACACCTCTCCAGAAATCTCTAGATCTTCCAGCATGACTGGAGGACATTGACCAAAGTAAGGAGGACTTTCAGACTCCTAAAAATGATATTTTAAAATAAATCCAGCAATAATCATACATGCAAACCTCAAAAACGCAAACGTGGAGGTACAACTGTACTGCAATTCTAAGTGTTTGTCTTTTTTTTTTTAACCAGGCTCCAACCCCACATTTCTGGGATTCTAGTAGTAAGGTAAAGGTAAAGGTTTCCCCTGACGTTAAATCGAGTCATGTCTGACTCTGGGGTGTGGTGCTCATTTCCATTTCTAAGCCGAAGAGCTGGCGTTGTCCGTAGACACCTCCAAGGTCATGTGGCCAGCATGACTGCATGGAGCGCCGTTACCTTCCCGCCGGAGCGGTACCTATTGATCACATCTGCATGTTTTCGAACTGCTAGGTTGGCAGGAGCTAACAGCGGCTGCTCACGCCGCTCCCGGGGTTTGAACCTGGGACCTTTTGGTCTGCAGCTCTAGTAGACATTCTACTAGGATTTCTAGTAGAAATGGAGAACTCCAGAAGTCTATCTGCTCCTATCTTCAAGTAAAACCTGCCCTTCCCACAACTGAAACTCCAGGGGAGATAAATATATGTGATGATCAGGAATTTTTTCAGGGGAATTTTTTCATGTCAGGAGCAACTTGAGAAACTGAAAGTCGCTTCCAGTGTGAGAGAACTGGCCGCCTGCAAGGACATTGCCCTGAGGATGCCCAGATGTTTTACCATCCTGTGGGAAGGCTTCTCTCATGTCCCTGCATGATTAGCTGGAAGTGACAGATGGAAGCTCACCCCACTCCCCAGATTCAAACCACCGACCTTTCAGTCAGCAGTCCTGCTAGCACAAGGGTTTAACCCAGTATGCCACTAGGGGCTCCTTAGAGGAACTAATATACAGTTCCCATTTTTACATATACAGTAGTTTCAGGATGGACTCCATAGCTAGATAACCAACTTAAAAGAACAGATGTGATTAGCTTAGGAAACAGGACTGTCAAGTCATCCAGACAAGACCAGAAAGAAAGAGCAAATTATTAAATACACAATATTACTTACTCAATTTCAACAAGTTCCAAAAGCCAGTGAATTCTTATTTGTCTGATGCCCTTGTGTGGTACAGAAGAAATGTAAGCCAGATTAATTATCTGGTCTTTACTGAGATCAAACAGATCTGCCTGGCTGTGTGGCAAAGGAGGGCTGAAAAGATGAGGAAAAACAATATTAATAATTTACACAGTACGGGCAATCCCTGAGTCCACGCTCTGGTTACAGCTCGTTTGGACTACTGCAACGCTCTCTACGTGGGGTTGCCTTTGAAGACGGCCCGGAAGCTCCAACTAGTACAACGGGCGGCAGCCAGATTAATAACTGGGGCAGCTTACAGGGAGCATACCACCCCCTTGTTAAGCCAGCTCCACTGGCTGCCGATATGCTACCGAGCCCAATTCAAAGTGCTGGTCTTGACCTATAAAGCCCTAAACGGTTCTGGCCCAATCTACTTGTCCGAACGTATCTCCTCCTATAAGCCAGGAAGATCCCTAAGGTCATCTGGAGAGGCCCTGCTCTCGGTCCCGCCTGCCTCACAGGCACGGCTGGTGGGGACGAGGGACAGGGCCTTCTCGGTGGTGGCTCCCCGGCTGTGGAACACCCTCCCCAGAGAAATACGGCACGCCCCAACCCTTCTGAGTTTTAGAAAAGCCCTGAAAACATGGCTATGTGCCCAGGCTTTCAAAGATTAAATGATAAAAGACGACCCTGGACTGATTTACGGCTACAGCACGAGGATTTTGGAGGAATGGATTTTAATCATATGTTTTATATTTTTCTATTGTTTAATTGTTTTATTGGATTTTCATTGCTGTTTTAATTATGTGCAGGCATTGAATTGTTGCCAATTTGTACGCCGCCCTGAGTCCCTTCGGGTGAGAAGGGCGGGATATAAATGTTGTAAATAAATAAATAAATAAATAAATAGTTCTCAACCTGGGGTCCCCAGATGTTTTTGGCCTACATCTCCCAGAAATCCCAGCCAGTTTACAAGCTGTTAGGATTTCTGGGAGTTGAAGGCCAAAAACATTTGGAGATCCCAGGTTGAGAACCACTGCAATACGTGATTCCTCAGAAGTAACTCTGCTGTATTCAATGGGGCTTACTAAAAGTTATATCCCATTTGCAGACGAAGTCATACCACTATGCAAATTCTGCTTTTTTGCAAAATAAACATTTTACTGTTTTCTTAAGCAACCTTTATTTTTTCTTTGTTACAATTATTTAAATAAGAATACTCTCCATTGAAACATGAATATGCTGGCCCATAAATGTGCTAGATTATGAAACATGAGAGGTAAAAGGCATGTATTCTATTTCAGGGCTACTCAAATTAGTGGTCAATGCTGTGTATTCTATATCAAGTGTCAGTAATTAGCAAGCCTACATGTAAGAAACAAACCATTATAGTCAGTGGGTACAAATGGACACACTGCATTTACCCTGGCTCACTAAATAATAGCATTGTTGGTCCCTACAACAGGTTGCTTGGGAAGTGCTAATTCGTATACAGGCAGTTAAAACATCCGACTTATAAATGACTCATAGGTGAAAAACAGAGAGTGAGAGAAATCTACTCCTCAGAAGGGAAATTCACTCCTGAAAGTTATCATGGGGGAAAACTGTCTCAGCTGAAGCTTCATCACTAGTCCTTGTTTCCACAACAAGCCATTGTTTCCATTTTCCCAAATGGACCAGATTCTGCCAATACACAGCAGACAAGCTACAATTTATCCTTTGGGTCCCTATGATTCTCATAGTTGCAGCGTATTTCTGTGGCTTTTGGAAAGACATCATTGCAATGTATACCTGCCTGCAGTTAAGTTTCACAAAACCAGTGGGATTTCTGAGCCAACAGAAACTACTGTTGGCGGAGTGCTATTTCAATTTCAGTATTCGGTATGCTCTGCAATGGGAATTATGACATCAACCTGCATAAAATGGGTCCTTTGCACAAAAGGAAACACAGAATCTGAAGAGCCAGAAGGGGCCACAAAGGCCATCTAGCCCACCCCTCATCATGAAGGAAAGTGCAGTTTACTCAGTTTTCCAAACATTTCAAGTCTGTGACATGTCTTGTTTTGCAACACAGTAATGTAGTTTTGCTAGTGAACTAGAGGTTAAATCAGGCATGGGCAAACTTCAGCCCTCCAAAACACCTGGAGGCAGGCCTCTACGGGGGTTAAAAAAAATCTGGTTTACTCATGAATTTTAACTGGTTAACCAAATCCCCATGCTAAGTCTATGAAATGCAAAAAAATAGGGGTCCCTCCAGAACTGCAAGCACTATCTCACGCAAATATTTTTTTTATCTTAAAAAAGAAATTTTTACTTTTTTCTTTTTTAAAAAAGAAAAAAAGCCCCACAAAATCATGACAATCGAGTTGGTTACTGTATTTGTATGTCACAGTCTGTGTTTTGGGGGAAATAACAGAAATGGTTGATTATTAATTTAAATCACACACCAGAAATGAGACTAAAAATCAGTCTGGGCACAAACTGTAATTCAAACGGCGGCCCGCTAGCTCTTTGGGCCTCCAACTCCCAGAAGCCTTAGCTAGCTTGTTCAATGGCCAGGAATCCTGGGAATTGGAGGAGATGCAAACAGATAAAGGGGCGGGCCTTAAACCCTGCGCGTGCTGTGTTTTGGCCTTCTCCGGATAGACCAATCAGCGCTCTGCCACTCCCTCTCCCCGTCACTCCAGCTATCTTCGACGAGAACGCCTCGCCTCCTAATCCCGCCGCGCGTTGTGATTGGTGGACCCATCAGGAAACGCTTTTGAAAAGCCTGGCGCACGTCGTTGTCCTTCACTTTGAGTTTTGGCGGCGGAAGTGGTGTTGGGTTTTTTTTCCTCTCTGAGGCGACGAGTTTTCAGATGCCGAGGCCGGTGAGAGAAAGGTAAGCAGATATGTGTTGTCGAAGGCTTTCATGGCCGGGATCACAGGGTTGTTGTATGTCTTTCGGGCTGTGTGGCCATGTTCCAGAAGCATTCTCTCCTGACGTTTCGCCCACATCTATGGCAGGCATCCATAGAGAATGCTTCTGGAACATGGCCACACAGCCCGAAAGACATACAACAACCCTGTAAGCAGATATGTTTGAGCTGCGTGGGAGGCGGGGCCAGGGCACGCTGGGCGGGAGGCGGGGCACCGCCCTGACGGTGCCCCGCCTCCCGCCCAGTGCGCCCTGGTCTAGCTGGCACCCCATTTTTAGACACACCCCATTTTTAGTTTGTATGGGAGGAAAGCATGTCTTAAAAGCAAAGAAACATAATAATAACAATAATGATAATAATTGTTGTTTTATGTTTGACGTTTTGTTCCTATGTATACACGCTACTGTAAGAAAATTGTGAGTTCGTTTACTATTTCTCTAAGGAAAGTAAAGCATTTAATGAGAGGGAAGATACAGTATTTATGTATTACGATACACAAACAGGAAAGATATTTCCTAAAATTCAAATGTCACATGTAAACATAAAAAGTGTTATTAATTATAATTAAAATTCCACTTTCATCTATATATATAAAAGAGTAATTAAATTTCGGCCTAGGACAAAACAACAAAACTACACATCCTAGAAACACTAAACTTGGCAGCACAACCCCTCATCCATGCCTCTACGTTCATACAACAAAAAGCTCCAGCTACTCCAGAAAATGGCCAGGCTTTGAGACTGCAAGGCTATTCACTGCTATTCCACCTGGCCAACAAAGGATTCCCATAAGGCACAGCAACGCGTGGCCAGGCAAAGCTAGTAATATATATTAATAGAATTTTAGATATATACAGTATTACATATTCCAGAAACTTGGTTACTTATTGGGATCTGATGAAAGAAACACAATCTACCTGTTTTGAAAAAGTTGTACCAGCACTCAATTCAGCCCCAGTATTTTGAAACCTTGAAACCGTCTGTCTATGCATATACACTTGAGAGCAGACATACTGTAATTCTATAGGACTTATTGCGAAGTAAACACACATAAGACTGCACCACAGATGTCTATCTATGGATAGACAGAAATCCATAGTGTTTTTTTTATTGTGCCAGAAGCTAACATACTACAAGTTGCTTCTGGTGTGAGAGAATCGGCTGCCTGCAAGGGCATTGCCCAGGGGACGCCTGGATGTGATACCATTCTGCTGGGAGGCTTCTCTTATGTCCCTGCATGCTAGGGCTGACAGATAGAAACTAACCCTTTAGGTCAGCAGTTCAGCCAGCACAAGGATTTAACCCATTGCGCCACTGCGGCTCCATAGGAGTGGTGATGCAAGCCAATTTTCCTTAAATAACTTCAAAACCAGACCACCCACCACATACATTTGTTTACTGTTAGGACCTACATCAAAGGTCTTTTTGTAGATCCCTTTGCTGCATTTGGATAGGTATGCCATGACTGATGACAGGGTTTTAGCCACTGTGGCCCCTTGTCTCTGGAACATTAGCCAGTTGATTTCCCCCCCTGCTATTTACCTAGGCTTCAGATGAGGAGCTCTGGTGTCCCTCCACATGTTTTGGCCCATTTCCTAAACCAGTCCTGGACAATACAGTCAACACTGAGCAATTAAGGGAGCCACAACAGCCAGTGTACTTTAGTGATTTGTGCACTGGACAACAACTCTAGAGTTGTTCCTGCTGAACAGCAGATTCAGTTCCTGCTGATCCATGGAAGCCCACTGGGTGACATTAGGTGAGTCACACTTTCTCAGCCTCAGTGATACATTGGCCTTAGGGTTTGCCATAAGTTGGAAATGGCTTGGAGACAACGCAACAAACAGGGCCACAGTTGCTCACTATAAAGAATGCTTTTAGTACATATGATTATTGTACTTACAATATGAATTTGCATTTTATTGTTGCTAGCCTTTCCATTACTGATTGAATTTAAATGCTATCCTTAAAATTTCTGTAAATGGCTTTGGGATTCTGTTTATACCTGAAAAAGGGTATACAGAAGTGTTAAGCAAGCATGTCTGAAATAAATCACAGATATATTGTACAAGACTCTGTTTTTCAATTTGCCAGGGAAGACTCAGAAGATGGTATTCACTCTTCTGGCAACATAAGATATGTTTGCACCTGGAACTTTTTCGTATGCAAAGTGGGTGCTGTGCCAGGGAGCTACAGTACATTGGGAAATGTGGGTGACAATACTGTAGTCATCTTTGTAGACTTATGGAAGATCTACACCACAGAATGAATGGTCTGGTACTACAGTACTTTAACTGCCATAGCTCAATGTTATGGGAAGTGTAGTTTGGGCAACAAAAGGAACCAGCATTCTTTGCAGAGAAAGCTACTTTGTAAAATCACAACTCCCATGATTCTATACCATTGAGCCATGGTAGTTAAAACGGTGTCAAACTGTATTACTTCTACAGTGTAGAAGATGCACTCTAAGTCACAAATAATCCTTAATTGTTTCTGATGCTTCCTCACTGTAAACGAAATAAAGGTATGTTGTCAAAGGCTTTCATGGCCAGAATAACTGGGTTGCTGTGTGTTTTCCTGGCTGTATGGCCATGTTCCAGAAGCATTCTCTCCTGACGTTTCACCCACATAAATGTCAGGCATTCTCAGAGGCTGTGAGGTCTGTTGGAAACTAGGCAAGTGGGGTTTATATAGCTGTGGAATGTCCAGGGTGGCAGAAAAAACTCTTGTCTGTCTGAGGCAGGTGTGAATGTTGCTATTGATCACCTTGATTAGCATTGAGTAGCCTTGCAGCTTCAAAGCCTGGCTGTGTCCTGCCAGGGTAAATCCTTTGTTGAGAGGTGTTAGCTGGCCCTGATTGATTCATGTCTGGAATTTCTCTGTTTTCAGAGTGTTGTTCCTTATGTACTGGCCTGATTTTATTTTTAAAAATACTGGTAGTCAGATTTTGTTCAATTTCATGGTTTCCTCCTTTCTGTCGAAACTGTCTACATGCTGTTGTTGAAGGCTTTAATGGCTGGAATCACTGGGTTGCTGTGAGTTTTCCGGGCTGTATGGCCATCTTCCAGAAGCATTCTCTCCTGACGTTTCACCCACATCTATGGCAAGCATCCTCAGAGGTTGTGAGGTCTGTTAGAAACTAGGCAAGTGGGTTTATATAATAATATCCAGGGTGGGAGAAAACTCTTGTCTGCCTGTGGCAAGTGTGAATGTTGCAATTGGCCACCTTGATTAGTTTGTGATTCCTTTATTTTATCACTTTTAAACTTATTTATCATGCAATTCTTTTGACACAAAATAAATAAATAAACCTTGATTAGCACTGAATAGCCTGGCAGCTTCATGCCTGGCTGTTTCCTGCATATGGGAATCCTTTGTTGGGAGGTATTAGCTAGCCCTGAATGTTTCTGAGTCTGGAATTCCCCACAGAAATGCTGGACCACTCTTAACAACCACAGTGTCAGTCTACACAGAGAAGCGATTGATATCCACAAGCATTTGGACAATTTCAGCAGAAAGGAGGAAAACATGAAACATGAAAACATTTCCTCCTGACCTCACAACTTCTGAGGATAGAATCACTATGCACAAACCTCTTTATTCCCCCACCCAGAACATTCTACATATATATAAACCTACTTGCCTAGTTTCCAGCAGACCTCACAAACTCTGAGGATGTCTGCCAGAAATGCAGGCGAAACGTCAGGAGAGAATGCTTCAAGAACATAGTCATACAGACAGGAAAAAACACAGCAACTCAGTATCCACATGCTTGTGTGATAATAAAATATAGAAATGTGTGCGCAAGCATGGAAACAATTTCCTCGCCTCATGTACTTCCAACTCTTCTTGAAGGCTACTTCCAACGAGTTGGGACTCTCGGCAAGCAGGACCCTCTCCGAATAATTTCAGAACGCCAGACCACGTTTTTCCACCGCCCAGGCTGCCTGGCTGCCTCTGGCGCAGTGTACTCTACCTTGCTTCCTACCCCCCCCCCCCCCGCCCCTCTCCCTGGCTGGTCCCGGCTCTGCTCGTGATTGGCGAACCGGGAGCAGCTCCAAAGGCGTGCAGCGCTCTCGTTGGCCGAGCCTGCCGCCCGTCTAACGGAGGGTGAAGGGGGAGGATCTGCGTGAGCATAGGCTGCAGGGCGGCCGCTGCCTGTGCCTGTCGGTGTCGGGGGCTGGTGCGCGAGGGGAGGAGGAGAGGGGCCGCGCACGCGCTCGGGTTTGGAGGAGGAGGAGGGGGGCTGCGTGCGCGCGCTGACTGGCTGGCTGGCAGGCAGGCTCTCGTGCCCTGTCTCGGCCAAGATGGCGGCAGGGGCGGCAGCAGCGGCGGCAGTGGCCCAGCTGGAAGGCCGCGAGTTCGAATACCTCATGAAGAAGCGCTCGGTGACCATCGGCCGTAACTCCTGGCAGGGCTCGGTGGACGTGAGCATGGGCCACTCCAGCTTCATCTCCCGGCGGCACCTCGAGATCTTCACCGCCCGCCCAGGCCCCGGCCGTTTCCAATAACAGCAAACGGGCGAGGGTGTGTAGCGCGGGAAGCGGGGCCAACCCTGGCCCCGCCTCCCACGGCGTCGACAGCGCCCCCTAGCGGCTGCGCCCGAGGCCACGGCTTTACGGGCCTCATAGGTCAAACCGGCCCTGGAATTCATTGAGATTCTATCAAATATTCATTAAAACTTATAGCAAAATATGCTGCAGATGTCCTGCAAAAACAAAGTTTTTGCAGTTTAATAAATTTTTCCATGTTTGTATGACAGAACCAATTGGGAAATGACATTTATAACCCAGGAACAAACATTGACTTACCTAGTGGTGTTGACGGCTTTCATGGCCAGGATCAGAGGGCTGTTGTGTGTTTTCTGGGCAGTAAGGCCATGTTCCAGAAGTATTCTCCTGACATTTTGCCCACATCTATGGCAGGCATCCTCAGAGGTGTTGAGGGTGAGATCCACTCCCTTGTTCAAGGAGCTCCATTGGCTGCCGTTTATTTTCCGGTCCCAATTCAAGGTGCAGACCATCACCTATAAAGCCCTAAACCAGGGGTCCCCAAACTTTTTAAACAGGGGGCCAGTTCACAATCCTTCGGATCGTTGGAGGGCTGGACTATGGTTGGCCACCGAGCAATAATAATAATAACAACAACAACAATAATAAAAAGAGGGTTGGCAGAGACCCTTTGGGCCATTGAGTCCAACCCCCTTCTGCCTCTGTGCACCAAAAGCACAAGCAAAGCATCCCTGACAGATGGTCACCCAGCCTCAATGTTAATAATAATAATAATAATGCAGGGTTTTGGAACACAATACTCCTGACCTCACAATCGTGTTAAAAAACAAAGTATAGATTGTCGATGTTGCAATCCCAGGTGACAGCAGGATTAAGGAGAAACAACTGGAAAAGCTGACATGATATGAGGATTTAAAGATCGAATTACAAAGACTCTGGCACAAGCCAGTCAAGGTGGTCCCAGTGGTGATCGGCACACTGGGTGCAGTGCCTAAAGGCCTTGGCCTGCACTTAAACACAATCGGCGCTGACAAAATTACCATCTGCCAGCTGCAGAAGGACACCTTACTGGGATCTGCGCGCATTATTCGCCGATACATCACACAGTCCTAGACACTTGGGAAGTGTCCGCCGTGTGATCCAATTCAACAGCCAGCAGAGTGTCTGCTGTGGACTCATCTTGTTGTGTTTCTAATAATAATAATAATAATAATAGGTTGTAAGAGAAGAAGAGACCTCTTGGGTCATTTAGCCCAACCCCCTTCTGCCCTTGTGCCGTAGGGGCCGGATAAATGGCTTCGATGGGCCGCATCCGGCCCCCGGGCCTTAGTTTGGGGACCCCTGCCCTAAACGGTTTGGGACCCACCTACCTTCGTGACCATATCTCCTATCATAAACCTGCCCGATCCCTTCGATCGTCAGGGGGAGGCTCTCCTGTCACCACTGCCAATATCTCAGGCCTGCCTTGTGGGAACAAGGGAGAGGGCCTTCTCTGCTGGATAAAGGTGAACTACAACTCCCAGATTCCCAGGTCAATCACCCCCCCCCTGCTGTGGCCCCCCGATTGTGTAACTCATTGCCCGGTGAGATTAGGCAAGCCCCCACACTAGCAGCCTCTAAGAAAGACCTGAAAACATGGCTCTTCCGTTGTGCCTTTGGAGAGTAATCACTACATACATCCCTTTATGCTGCTCTCCTTCAATATTTGTCCTCCATATCGCACCGCCACTTTATGACTCTGTCCTCTGTGGTTTTTACTCCTACTTCCTTTCTCACCTCGAGTTTTAATCTAGTGTTCATGTGGCCTGCCCATGGTTTTATTGTTCTTTTGATCTTGTTTAATGTAGTGTATAGTTTCTTTTATTGTGTTATAATTTTTCCTTTTTCTGGGGCATTTGTCTTTGTGACTTTGTGAAATTGTGACTTATCCAAGCTTACGAAATGGGTTGCCATAACTGAGCAGAAATTTGAACTTTATTCTTCAGAGTTGTAGTGCACTACTCTCTTTAAAGTTTTCTAAGACATAATCAGCTAGACAGTTGTAGCATCCATTATCTTGACTGAGTACTTACCTTGTTATCCATAACCTCTGAGGATGCCTGCCATAGATGTGGGCGAATCGTCAGGAGAGAATGCTTTGGAACATGGCCACACAGCCTGGAAAACACACAACAACCCAGCTTCATTAGCTTTCTCCTATAAAAACTATGTTCCAAACCTCTTGGTAGGGATCTGAGGCAGCAAAGATAATGATTATAACTTGATTTACTGTGTACTGACGGTGCTTGTTTATCTTATCTTAAGGAAACAAAGTTATAAGTGCTCAGTTGATGATCTGCCTTCTGTCCAGAACATGCAAGATGAAAACAATTCCAGTCACAAAACGACATCCTCTCGTGCAAACAAGGTATTGCTCTCTTCTGACAAAGAAAGGCTAAAATTATCAAGGGCAAAAAATGTTCATTTTTCTTTTCCATCTCTGAGAAGGCACTAAAAATGTTCATACTCTTCTGACAGATCATACGACCATTCAAAAACTTCTTCCAGAAAAATCAACTACTCAAACCTTCAGGGTCACCAGTAAATAATAGTGTTAAACACAGCACACCCACTAGACCTCCCACCAAGGTAAGGAGGACTTCTCTCACTTGCTTTTAATAATATTTGAAATCTTGTTGGAGAATCACAAATGCATAAGAACTATAGTCATGGTGTTACACAGTGACTCCTGTCCTAATCTCAATGCTCACTTACTGGGCAGCAGGAGCTGCAATTGACGCGGATCTGATGGGGATTGGGAAGCAGCTGACTTACCAAACTCCACGGGTGCATAAGACAAAAGCAGGGCCCCTATTATAGTTCCCTCAAGCCAGAGATTGCTCATGCGAGAGGGCTGGACAATCAGACTGGTGCTTCCCAATAGAAACAGGGCACAGCAGTTGCTGGCTGAGAAGTAGGAGTTGCGAGGCTTTTATGATCCCTATGGCTCCCCTAAATTAGAGACTATGTAGGTATTGTGAGAATCAGAGTGGTCAGAAGTGTGTAATTCTTAGTCCTGCTACAGAAGACCCATTTAAGTTAAGTAATTTCCCTGATAATATCTTTTATATTAAGCCGGAATGCTTTTGGCCTGTTACTACTGCATAACCTAGATTCGTACACTCCTGATTGTTTGTTTCATGATCCCTGTATGTATATCTGGGAAGTTGCTCAAACTAAAAGGGTCTTTGTAGCAGGATTAAGATCTTCACATGAGATTCTGAAGAACTGCAACAAGATGTACATATATAGCATCAGGTTAGTGGACTGCAGTCTTACTTCACAGAAAGTAGCTTTGCAGGCTTATAAATCATTGGACTGGTTTATTGTAAGATCAAGATTAGCACTGTAAATATGGCCAGTTGAGGCCAACCAGCAAGAGAACCACCTCCTCTTGTAATGTGGTCTGATCTGTTTACCTTACTACTTGGGAAACAAAGTTGGAAGACAGGCCACAATAAATCTGCAAGAAAATACTTCACCTTGTTCAGACTCTTCTCTTGTCTGAAACAGAACTAAACTCTTTTTCATGGGGTGAGGTGAAGTCCAATAAAATAAAATTTAATATTGAAGACCATTTTGTCCATTAATCCTAGCGTCTTGAACATCACTAAGGCAGCAACTAGAGTTTGCCTTCAGCCTACCTCTCCCTAAGTTACTACTGGTGAGGTAAAGAAGCCTCTTATTTGGGCCCAGTTGTATCGTACCATTGTATGTGATCATTGTTATAATTTTATGTGTTACTGTTTTTATAACTTATGTACTGTTTTATGTTATATGCTGCACCATGGAGTGCCTTTGTAAGCTTCCCTGAGTCTCTTCGGGAGATGGTGGCAGGATATAAATAAAGATGATGATGATGATGATACTTCACCAAGGCAGAAAGAACTACTTTTAAGTATGACTTGGCTAGCTAGCACTTTGATTTCCCTAAACGGAACAATTTCATCTTTCTTTTTTCATATTCATCCTACAAAGGGCGATTTTGTTGTAAGTAACTATTTTTTCTTATTTTGTGGGTTGTGAAGCTTGTATGGTGAATGGTTTCTAAATACATGACTTGAATGCAGACCTTTTCTGGGGTGTTTCATGTTTATACTGCTACACCACTTGGTTTCTTTTAACTCACAGCAGGGACATTACTTAAAATATACTGTGCTGACTCTTGGGAGTGTATTGTACTGTAATCTAACCTTTTGCATATCTTAGGAAAAACAGCGACGGCGTCTGGAAAGTCTCAGGAAAAAGCAGGAAGCAGAGCAGCAGAGGAAGCAAAAAGTGGAGGAAGAAAAGAGACGACGATTGGAAGAAATAAAATTGTAAATAACGGTATCTAGATTTGCAATATAATGTAGGTGAATGCAGCTACTATTGGCACTAAGGTGACAGTCATTTATCTGAAAATATGACAGGATTATTCATACAACACTTTTGATAACAATAAAATTATATTATAATTACTATGTGAATTTTGCATATCCTACAGAAAGCGTGAAGAAAGGCTAAGAAAGGCACTCCAAGCCCGAGAGCGGGTGGAGCAGATGGAGGAAGAAAAGAAGAAGAGACTTGGACAGAAGTTGTCTCAACAGGAGGAAAAGAGTGAAAAGGTAAAAAATAATCCTAATCTCCTACGCACAAATCTCATAGTTTGTTCTTTTTATTAGATCTAGAGGCAATTGACTGTGACTTTACATACATGACAGAGCTTCCCCTCTCAAATCTACAAATTCCAGAGTCTTTCAGTTCTCAGGGCCACTACTGAAGAATAGGACACAAAATACTGAAACAACGCGGGGAGGAGCTATGGTAATGCTGCCTTACACAAGCAGAAATGATGTTCTGATTGCATAGCACATCATTGGGTTCCAGCTTTTGTATTTATGTAATTTGTTAATATCTTTGTCTGGGGCAATTATTATCCAGCAAAGGTGCTTTGGGAGCATCTCCTGTCTCTTCTTGAACCAATCATTGTGGCTTTGTGGTGTGCCTTATTTCATTTCTTTCTATCTATTATTTGAAACAGTTCTGTACAATGTAGGGAGTGCAAGCGAAAAGGCTTCAGTGTGCCAAGGAAAAGAGATTTTATTTCTCTGTTCCTTCCTGGAGAGATGAAAAAAGGTTATATGCTATGTCCAGCTAAGAAGTAACATGTTAAAAAGAACATGTTATGTCTTCGCTCTGGTCATGTTAAAAATAACATGTTGCCTTTACTAAGTTGTCCTCTCAAGTCGACACCAACCCCACCTTAGTAATAAAAGGAAAGAATAACTACATCACAAAAGTAATCAAACAAGTGAGGACAAACCTACTTTATTGATATTAAGACTTTCTCACTCAAAATATTTTTAACAAAATTAGCCTGAAATGAGACAAATATGTTACTCACATTATGTAATGAGAATGTATGGCTTTATCTACCAGAATGTTTTTGCATCAAAGATGCCGGTGTCATGTGGCTGTTATTACTGTTTCAGAGACAATATATATTGCCATCTTTGTTTTAGAAATCCTCCCTGAGTCCCTTTGGGGAAAGAGGGTGGATTAAAAACAAAGTTGTTGTTGTTGTTAATAATAACAACAACAGTAGTATATGGAATCTCCCAAATTAGTCATTACTGTCTGTCCATCTTTAGGATGTATATAGGAAAAATACAGACCCCACTCCTGATTTCACTCCATGAAGGATGAGAATTGAAGGGTATTTCTTTAATTAAGATCTTTACATGGAGGATGCAAGATACTTCACTTCGGCAGAAAAAATGGAATGCAAAGATACAGAATGGGGGATGCCTGGCTAGACAGCAGTACGTGTGAAAAAGATCTTGGAGTCCTTGTGGACAACAAGTTAAACATGAGCCAGCAATGTGATGCGGCTGCTAAGAAAGCCAATGGGATTTTGGCCTGCATCAATAGGGGTATAGCATCTAGATCCAGGGAAGTCATGCTCCCCCTCTATTCTTCCTTGGTCAGACCACACCTGGTGGGAGGTTTTAGCTGGCCCTGATTGTTTTCTGTGTGGAATTCCCCTATTTTCAGAGTATTGTTCTTTATTTAGTGTTCTGATTTTAGAGATTGTATTGTTCTGTTTTATTATACCACATTAATTTTTATATATTCTGATTTTAGTGTTTTTGAATACTTGGAGCCAGATTGTATTCATTTTCACGGTTGACCGCAACACAATAATAATAATAATAATAATAATAATAATAATAATAGTAAGGATAGTAATGATAGTAATAATAATGACTCTGGTAATACATAGTGCTTCACTGCCTTCTCAGCTTCCTTTCTGGAAGAATCCTTTCTTGGGAGGTGTTAGCTGGCCCTGATTGTTTCCTTTGTGGAATTTCCAATTTCCTTGCTTTATTTACTTTCTTTATTTCTTTATTTCTTTATTACTATCCTGGTTTTAGAGATTATATTGTTCTGCATTATTCTATCCTAGAAATTATTTCATATCAAAGTAGAATCTCACTTATCCAACATTCGATTATACAATGTTCTGGATTATCCAACACAGTCTGCCTTTTCATAATCAATGTTTTTGTAGTCAGTGTTTCAAATTCATTGTGATATTTTACTGGTAAATTTGTAAATACAGTACAGTAGAGTCTCACTTATCCAACATAAGTGGGCTGGCAAAATGTTGGATAACCGAATATGTTGGATAATAAAGAGGCATTAAGGAAAAGCCTATTAAATATCAAATTAGGTTATGATTTTACAAATGAAACACCAAAACATCATGTTAGACAACAAATTTGGTAGAAAAAGTAGTTCAATACGCAGTAATGCTATGTAGTAATTACTGTATTTATGAATTTAGCAATATATCATGATATATTGAAAACATTGACTACAAAAATGCGTTGGATAATCCAGAACGTTGGATAAGCGAGTGTTGGATAAGTGAGACTCTACTGTAATTACTACATAGCATTACTGCGCATGGAACTACCTTTTCTGTCAAATTTGCTGTATAATATGATGTTTTGATGCTTAATTTGTATAACGATTACCTAATTTGATGTTTAATCATCTTTTCCTGAATCCCTTCTTATTATCCAATATATTTACTTATCCTGCCGGCCTGTTTATGTTGGATAAGTGAGAGTCTACTGTATATTGATCATCTTATATTATCTGCTTAGAACTGGATTATATGAGGCCCCTTCTTCACAGCTGTATAAAATGCACACTGAAGTGGATTATATGGCAGTGTGGAGTCAAGATAATCCAGTGCAAAGCAGATAATATAAGATTATAAATGGGTTATATAGCTGTGTGGAAGGGCCTTGAGTCTACACTGCCATATAATCCAGTGCAAATTAGATAATCTGTGGAAGAAGTCTAAGTGAGGCCTAAATCGGCCTGTCCCCTAACTGAAACCTGGCTGTCCCTTGGTTGCTAGGCAACCAAGTGGGCAGAGATTAGCCCTCTAAACTGGCAGCAATTGGATAAAAAAAATTATTGCTCTCCCTCTAATTAGGACTTTATTTTTCTTTTCTTTTTGTTGTATCAACCTTGAGGCGTGGATGATGGGTTGTGTTGTCAAATTTTGAGGTTGGGGGGCCTGTACTTTTGTTGTTTTGTGAATTGCCGTGATGCCATCACTCTTTTATATATATAGATATACACATACAAATACAGAAATTCCCATATTTGGCCCATCTTTTTGTCTTGTCAAAATCTATCTCCAGTACTTTCCCTATTTGGTTTGCTTCAAAATAAATCTGGAGGCTAGGTACTCTCCACTCTCCATTTTGCTGCGAAGAGTAATATGCCGAATTGGAAATTTTACCTTTATTAGCCCGTACTACCCAAGTTTTAATTGATTTATCCCATTTCTTAATTACAGTGTTTCCTCACTAATTTGCGATTCACTTTTCACGGATTTGCTGTTTCACGGTTTTTCAATAAACTCTAAAAGACTATTATAAATCATAAAAATTACAATTTTACAGCCTAAGTAAGGGAGGAAGGAGAAGCCAGAGGGAGAGAAAAGCCCAAGCGGCAACAGGAGGAGGAGGCGATTTATCAACACACGATTGGTTGATAAAGACTTAAAATAATGTATAACTACTAAAATAATGTATAAATATTAAAATAAATATAGTGTCCCTACTTCGCAGATTTTCACTTATTGCGGGTGGTCCTGGAACCTAACCCCCACGATAAGTGAGGGAACACTGTATTTTGGTTGGAATACTATATGGTAAAGCTTGGAAAAGGAATAAAAACTTCGGTAAAATCATAATCTTTACTATCTTAATTCTATTTGTTATATCCCACTTACATTTTTTTCCAATTTTGCATTTGCTTGTTAACTTTTTTCCATAATTGGTTATAATTGGTTTGTGTTATATTGTTAAGGTTCTTGAGGATACAGACTCCCAAATATTTTTGCTTCTATATGCTCAATTTTGTGCCCAGAATGGTTTGAACTTCTTTTAACTCTTTTCAGGGTAGGTTTTTGTGTAAAATCTCAATTTTCAATTTTTATTGCTAGACCTGAAATATTTTCTAACTTTTTAATTATTTTTGTTACTTCCTTTACCTATTTCTTTGGAGAACCTAGTAATACTATAGCATCGTCTGCAAATAAATTTATTTCTATTTGTTCATCTCCAATCATACACGGTTTAATTTTTTTATCCTTCCTGATTAAGTAGGCTAACGTATTGCCATAGCAGATAGGACTGGGGAGAGAGGGCATTCCTTGCTTTGTGCCCCTTCTAATTTTGATGGTTCTTGATTTTGACCATTAATTTCTATTTCTGCCTGGTTGTCTTTATGTAGTTCTTTAATTACTTCACAAATATTTTCTCCCAATTTAAAGCCCTTGCATACTTGGTATGAATATTGATGGTTTACTGAATTAAAAACTTTATATATACCCAATTTTATCAATAAATTCTCTTTTTTTCTTGTTGCATGGTTGATTACGTTTAATATGTTCCTAATTGGGTCTTCTAAGTTCCTTTTCTGTATGAATCCATATTGGTCCTCTATTAAATATGGAGTAATATCTTTCAATATATCGGCTAAAATCTTTGTAAAATTGGTATAGTTCACATTGCATAGTGTTACTGGTTTATATGAATTGGGATTAGGACTAGGACATGAGCAATTCATTCAAAATTCAGGAAAATATTCTGCCTAAACATTATGAAGAACTTCCTGACCTGGTTGGCAGTGGAATATGCTGCCTCGGAGTGTAGTGGAGTCTCCTTCTCTGGGGGTTTTTAACAGTCTGGGTGGCCATCTGTTGGGAGTGCTTTGATTGTGTCTTGCTGCGTAGAATCATAGAATAATAGATGGCAAAGGTTTGACTAGTCTTTTCCAAGTATGATTCTATGATCATTATTGGAACAGTTGATACACATAGGTTTCTTCTGTCAAAGGCTGCTTCTTTAAAGGTGGCAGGCAAATATTCTACATAAATAAAATTATGGTTGAGTAGCAGGGACGATACCTGAAATCCACAGGTTACATTGAGCCTAACAGGCCATTTGTCCTGTTCACTAGAATTGCTGTATGGGAGTCATACAGCATTTGAGTATTACAGCTATCAGAAGTTCTCTTCAATAAACTGTGCTGGATTGGGCTTCTGGGAATTGTAGTTCAAGCATGAAGACTACGTCCGCTCTTGGGCAGTAAATAATCATATGACAAAACAACTAAACTAGAAAACTCTCCTGAAAGAGTGTTTAATATTTCTTTCTTTTTTAAGGTTCCTTGCATTCTTAATTTAAGAGTAAAATTGTTTTTATAACAAGTTTTGATCTGTCATAAGATTGTGTTTAACTATGTTTCACTTTATATGGGGCTATGCTGAGAATGTGTTTGCCTTACAGCATGCTATTGAAACCATGAGGACAACACCAAATTCACAGAAGGCCAGCATGACTGCAAATCTCCAAGCTCAAGAAGATCAGCAAAAAGGAGAACACAAGGGTCAGTGGATCAGGAATAATGGAGTTCACTGAGTAACGGAGAACTACAACTTGAGTTAAAAGAGCATCTTTAAGGAAGGGGAAGCTTGATATTTCCTAGAAGATGCTGGTTTGATAGTTAGGGGAAAGGATACATGTTGTTCACAGCTAGGACACAGATGGCGGATACACAGCCTTGTACATGTTGATCAGGTACTATTTCTCATCATTCCACATTTATATTCAAGCTGGCTGCTGCTGATGAGAATTGGAATCCACTGGTAGCCTTTAATTGTAGAATCTTGACTGAGTACTTACCTTGTTCTTGAAGTTGACTATGTAAAATGGAGCCAGTTGCTGTCTCAGCTGAAACTTTTGCAGAACTTTTTAAATCAGTGTGGACTGCTATGAATTCTAGGAAGAGATAGATAAACATGTAATAAAATCTCTACTATCATGTTTCACTAGGAAATAGTAATACTTTTCATTCCTTTTTTCTGGCTGAAAAGGTGAGTGTGTGACTATTGATGCCCTGGGTTCCCCAATTTGTTTTTTTTTTAACTGTCTTACCTCTGAGACAAAGAAGAAGGGGGGAGATATCAGTGCTTGATTAAGCAAGGAAAGGGTGAAAAAAACCATTTTGGGACCCAAAAAGGGGTGCAAATATTATAGAATCAGAGTTGGAAGAGACCACATAGGCCATTTAGTCCAATCCCCTGCCATGCAGGAAATGAGCACTCAAAGTACGCTTGACAGATGGCCATCCAGCCTCTTGTTTAAAAGCTTCCAAGGGAGGAGCTTCTACCACAGTCCGAGAAAGAGAGTTCCACTGTTGGACAGTTCTCTTGGTCAGGAAGTTCACCCTAATGGGTGAATCTCCTTTCCTATAATTTTCTCAGACTCATTGCTCTGAGTCCTGGTCTCCAGGGCAGCAGAAGACAAGCCTTCTCCTCCTTCTTTATGTCAGCCTTTCAAATGCGGTAAAATATGGTATATGCCACCCAAATAATAGAGGAATAACTGCACTGAGCCTATTCACTTCCTTCATATACATAATCATAACTCATATATTTGAATATGTAACTTAATCAAAATTCAATTCTATTTATGGGTGAATCAGTTTTTAGGATTGCATCTTCTAAACATGGCATTGATCTGAATCTTCAGAAGTGGATGAACTGTTTTTCCCTTTATAATGTTTGCTAACATAAAATGTGTTGCTGGTTTTTTTTTTAAGTAATCGTAGCCCAGTTGCTTTGCTTTGTTTGCCTTATAAACACTTAGGTAAAGGGATTAAAATAAGTTTTTTAAAAACCTCTATAAAATAGTAAATTATAAGCATATCTGTCCTGGCAATTACAAATGTTCATCGTCTTGATGATACAGTTTTCACCTCATGCTTTTATCACATAAAATAGTTCAGTGACCAGTAACTGTAGTTGCTTTTCTCTATGCAGTGGGCAGCCCTGAAAAGACTGAAGAAATTCGAAAACCATCCCAGAACGTTGGGTATGTTGTCTGTTGGGTCTTTTGACAAACTTCATGACCAGTATTCTTTTCTTAACCTTGGTATATTTACTCTTGTATCTATTGTTTGTGTATATGCCTGTGCATCACCTATGAGTAAGACTACCAGATCATTTCTATTTGTTTGTTACTGGGAGCAGGAACAAAGCTTCATTGCTTGTTATCTCACATGAGTGACCCAGTCATACACAGGTTCAAAGTGTTGGAAAATAAGATGAATGGAGGTACAGGGAAAGAAAAGAATGGGAAAAACATAAAATAGTATTCCTCTTTGTAGTTGAGGAAGGGAGAATTTTCAGGCTGGGTTACAAATAAGAGATAATGCCAAATTAGGTTCATGGATTTGAATCCCCTTCTATGTAAGGGAGACTTGGCTCCTTCTACACAACTGTATAAAATCCACATTGAACTGGATGATATGGCAGTGTGGACTCAGATAATCCAGGACCCTTCCACACAGCCATATCACCCAGAATATCAAGGCAGAAAATCCCACAGTATCGGCTTTGAACTACACATATGCCATATATTCCTGCTCAAAGCAGATAATGTGAGATTTTATTCAGCTGTGTGGAAGGGGACCCAGTTCAAAGCAGATATTGTAGGTTATCACTAAGGGCCCTTAGTGAAATCGAGATATATCCTTGAGCTGACATCTTGGTTGGGTTGCTGACCTGAAGGCTGCCAGGTTCAAATCCAGAGAAGCCTCCCACAAGGATGGTAAAAACATCAGGGTGTCCCCTGGGCAACATCCTTGCAGACGGCCAATTTTCTCACTCCAGAAGCAACTCCGGTTGCTCCTGACACACACACACACACAAAAGCTGACATCTTACCTAAGGATTCTTTTAAGCCCCTTAAAGGACTCAGAAAGAAGCCAAGGGATGGAAGATGCGTGGTGCTTTCAAGAGGACCGATGATAGAATATTGTACTGGTGTGTTCTGTATAATGAGTCCTCCGTTAATTTTTATATACAAAACTAAATTTACAGGAGACAAGCAAGTTATAAAAGAGCGCTTGGTGATCTAGAGGATGAACAAGAGAAGCTCTCTCCACCAAGAAAAAAGGTTCCGTCTCCTTACCTTGCCAGCAGTCTAGAGGCATAATCCTAAAACGTTTAGCTATGCAGCCTCTAATTATATTTCATGGAATTATATATTTTGGTTGGTACTTTCTATTCACATTGCTTATTTGAAGGCTGAGGCCTTATCAAGACACTCCTTTTTAAGGACTATTGTGATCTTACGTTATGTTTTTTATATGCTCAATTTTATGAAATATGAATATCATATCTGATGGCTGAAGAAATGCAAAGTATAATGCCACCAGATGTCTGTCCCTTAGACCAGGGCTTCTTAAACTTTTCCATTCATACTCCCTTTTGCCTGATAAATTTTACATGACTCCGGGTATATAGGTATATATAAAATAAGTATGAAAATCTAACATTTACTGATAAGAAATCAGCATTTGTAAGGTTTGCTAAACAGGCTGATTTTCCTTTTTATGAAGTACAGCTGACGCATCTGCATAGTCCACTGTAAACACTGCACAATAGATTTGTGTAAATGTCAAAAATAGCTACTATGTGGTGTTCAGAAAACTTATTGTTTCCAAATTTTTCAGTACCCCAACATTGAACTAAAGGGACCCCATTTGGGACCGGGAGCCACAGTTTAAGAAGCAGTGCCTTAGACTATGTGCAGAAAGCTTTCTCAAATTATAGATGAGTTTGGGTACATTGCCCAGGTCAGGAAACAGATAAGTATAGGTAAACATATTTTGGGTTCATCTACACACTTGACCATTCACAGGATGGCTTTCTTCCTTCAGGAAACAGTTAAAGACCTGGATGTTTCAGTTGGCCTTTGGTTAGACAGTCATTAGATAATCAGTCCCAGATGGTATTATTCTATCCTGTATTTTATTAGGTCCTTATTATCTATGCACTTAACTCATTATTTTATTCTTGCATTGCTGCTCCAGTTTCTCCACCTAAGTAGATGATAGAATTGCGCCTGGTGGTTGACTGATAACTATCAACTGTTTTAGTATTCTTGTTTTATACTGTATTACTGTATTTATCTTTTATACTATGAATTGTATTTATATTGTTTATTTTGTCAATGTTGTTTGGGCCTTTGCACCATGTAAGCCGCCCCAAGTCCCCACGGGGAGATGGTGGCGGGGTATAAATAAAGTTGTTGTTATTATTATTATAATAATAATAATAATAATAATAATATATATATATATATATATATATATATATATATTATAATAATAATAATAATAATAATATCTCGTAATATCTATTAGCTTTACTTTTCAGTACACTTGTACCCTATCATTTTTCTGACAATGTCTTCCTTTTATTAGATTATCAAAAAGAAATGGTAACCAGGCAAGTCTGCAACATGAAAAAGATCTGACTATTTTTGCAGAGAATATATCACCTTGTTGCCGTGTGACTAGGTCTCGTGCTGCCAGGTCAGCCAGGACCTCAGAAAATTCTGTTAAGAAACCTACGGTTCCTTTAGCTAAAGGGAGGATAGCACTAGTGGAAATTAGTGCTAATGAGAGGCACAGTGCTGAATTGCACTTTAAAAAAACACCACCCCCGGAAAAGAAGGTTTCACTGAGCATCCCATTGTCATCTCAAGAGACCTCTACAAACAGAGAGCAACCTCTGTCCAGAGTTTCTTTTATTGTGATCCTAGCTACCCCTGAAGCACAAATAAAAAAAAAGGGGCGAGGAGCCTACAAGCTGAAAATTGCTAATGGGTCAATTGCCAAAACCACTAAAATTAAAGAACCCATCACAGATGAGAAGACTGCATGTGCTCAACAACAAGAGAATTGTCAACCTTCTGATATGGAAGTCAAGTTGTACCTCAGTGAAGATCCATGGACACCCCGAGTACCAAAAGAAAAACGTCAGTCAGTGCGGCGAAGCCTAATGGGTAGGCCATCCCTGAAACGACGCAGCACCTTTCTGGTTGCACGGTGCTCACTAAGTGCCAAAAGGAAAAGAGCTGTCCAGAAATCTATGTTGAAGCGTAAAGCATCCCAGCAGTCATCCAGTGCTTCTGGGCACCCAAGCTGTAAGTTTGTACACCATGAGATAGTATTACTTTTCTTCACTCCCTCTATTTTATCTGCCTGTCCATTGATGTGTTGAATCAAAATGTTGGGAAACTGAAATTATTATTATTATGTTTTAAGTAACCATGGATTTTTCAAGGAAGAGAATCCTCGTGTTAAAATATCTGTCTCAGTTCAAGGTCTTTGAAGCACTTTCAAAAGTAGAAAAAAATGAGGCCTGATAAATAGAGAAAGTCTTAATTTTTGGCAGGTTTGAGTGAAATGTGTGCATTTAACTTGCTGCTGCATTCTGCAACATAATGGGAACCATTAGATTTCACAGCATTCACATTCTAATATTCTAGAGTGCTAATAAGAAACATGAATTAGGATAGGATGTGTTAGAGGACAGAAGTCTTTTTGAAATAGGAATCCACCTACTGATCTATGATTTCAGAATAATCACAGTTTGTGATATATAATTTTTATTAAATGATTTTATATCAAGTGTACAGGGAAAGAGTGAGAACATAATTTATAGAAAAGTCCAGAAAAGAGTAGAATAGATAGGGAACTACATCTAGAAAAAGAATTAGAATAATCACAATTTAGTCATATTTTCTACTGCAGCTTGCTCCATTCAAATTTCTCTCAAGAAGAGAGGTCTTAATCTAAGTGATGGATATAATGTGTGTGTAAATTAGGAAGAAAGTTGCTGGGTTTTTTTTTCTAATTGTAGAGTTGTGTCCATTCACTAGTCTTGGAAAATATTTTCTTTTCTTTCAATTGGACCTTTTTTGTGCTTAAAAGCATTGTGACTAGCGTTGTAATCAAGATTCTACAGATCAAGAAAACAAATGTTTAAGTCTGTTACTAGTTTATTTTGTGTTTCCCTAACTTCCATCGGTTTTTTGGTTGGAAATTTAGAAAATTAGCATTTTGTTTCCCTTTTGGGGAGGACAGAACATCCAAACTGGATTGATTTGCTTGCTTCTCTGGAGGCATAAAACTGTGAGGTCACTCTAGCCCCTTCTACATTGCCATATAAAATCCAGATTATCTGTTTTTAACTGGATTATTTGACAATGTAGACTAATACAGTCCAGTTCAAAGTAATTTATGTAGATTATTGGATTTGATAATTTGGATTATATGACAGTGTAGAAGGGGCTTCTGTAGGCAGAATACTCCTACTTGCCAATTCAGTTTTGTCCCTGCCTTCTCTCTATTGGCATGTTGTGGCTAGTCTCCGCTCTGCCGTTTTACTTTATTTGATTTCCCTTTGTTCTATTTCCTTTCTATCCTTTCAAAGGAAACCTTTTCTGCGTCCGCCTCTCTTGAGTAGCCTTTTAAAAGTCTTTTTCTTAGCCTCATTCATTCACCCCCTTCCCCCCTCATCTGTCTGGGTTGCTACATGGATAAGGAAAAATAAGTCTATATGTGGAGTTGTTTCCTAAAAGTACCAAATCCATCTGAACACATTTTACAGGAATTAAAAACACATACTGAGGATATGCATTCTTTTGCTATAAATTCCTTTTTCCAAGCCCTGTATAGTAGTCTCGCTTATCCAAAGTAAATGGATAAATAATAAATTAGTAATAATAAATAATAATAATGGATAAATAATAAATGGATAATAAGGAGATATTAAGGAAAAGCCTATTAAACATTAAATTAGGTTATGATTTTACAAATTAAGCACCAAAACTTCGTGTTATACAACAAATTTGACAGTAAAAGTAATTCAACATACAGTAATGCTATGTAGTAATTACTGTATTTACGAATTTAGCACCAAAATATCACGATGTATTGAAAAATGCGTTGGATAATCCAGAATGTTGGATAAACGAGTGTTGGATAAGTGAGATTCAGGGCCGTAGCCAGAACAAAATTTCAGGGGGGGTGAAAATTTGGGGGGGGTGAACCCCTAGCACCCCCCACCCCCGCTACAAACCTGTCAATATCTGCTGGAGATAGTGCCTGGAGGGGACTCTTAATGTTTTGCGTCTCATAGATTTAGCATGGGGATTTGGTTAACCAGTTAAAATTCATGAGTAAACCAGATTTTTTTTTAATAACCTGAAAAATTTCGGGGGGGGGGGTGAACCCCTAAATCCCCCCCCCCCTCGCTACAGGCCTGGTGAGACTCTATTGTAATTTGATATATGCTCATAGTTTTGAGCTGTTCATAACATTTTACACTCCTAGCCAACAATGTGCTGCAGTCTGTAACTCATTTTCCAATTTATTTGGATTTGATAACATTGGGAAGCAAACTCCACATATGAGTTTCTTGTGTTTTTCTTGCATAGGCCAATGTGGTCCAACCTTTAGTTACGGAAGGGCCAATCAAACTTTAGTATAGGAATTTGAAGGCCAGAAACATTCCAGAAAGTAAACGAATTCTTAAAAACTTAAAGCAGTAAGAAGGGTAAACTATTTTTTTTCCAAATGTTAAATTAAAATATTTTTCCAGTAAAAAGGGCAAGGGCCAATAGAAATGAATTGGTGGGCCGCATGTGGCCCGTCGGTTGGACCACACTGGCTATGATAGAAATGAACATATTTATGTTTCTTGACCTATAGCCCCAGCAGCTGTGCATTCAGAAGATGAAGAAACATCAACCGAATCTACGTAAGTTGACTAAAATTTTCAGATTGTATCTAAAGTCTACAATAAAACTGCTGGCAACATTGTTCTCCCCTCTTTGCAGCCTTTTCAAGCCAACTCGGCTTGAAAAGGGGCCGGGCTGTGGCGCAGCTGTTGAGCAGCTGCCTTAAATCACTCTGACCATGAGGTCATGAGTTCGAGGCCAGCCCGTGGCGGGGTGAGCACCCGTCAATTAAAAATAAAAAATAGCCCCTGCTCGTTGCTGACCTAGCAACCCGAAAGATAGTTGCATCTATCAAGTAGGAGATAAGGTACCACTTATAAAGTGGGGAGGCAAGATTAACTAATTTACGACCTGGAATGAGGAAGTGTCGTCAGTGTGGATGATGAAGCAGCTGCTCCCCCCTGTGGCCAGAATCGAACATCCCCTCAGAAGAAGGTTAACTTGCCTCTGCGTGTGTCTCTCAGTCTCTGTTTGATGTGTTTATGGGCATTGAATGTTTGCCCTATGTGTGTTATAATGTGATCCGCCCTGAGTCCCCTTCGGGGTGAGAAGGGCGGAATATAAATACTGTAAATAAATAAATAAATAAACTCCCCAAGCTGCAAAAGCAGAATCACTGGGCTATAAGAGGGAGGGGGCTAAAGAAATGTGCTGTTGGATAAACTAACATCTGCTTGTGCACTGCTGAATGTAATCCGTTGACTTCTGAGAGTTCCAAATTCCCACATGAAAACAGGACAGCTGTTGAGCTTTTATAGGGCTTTGTGTAGTCTAATACAGAATGTGGGTAAGAGTTTAGCTGACAACGCTGGTCACTTCATTTCATTGCGTTAATGTATTTAGTGACAGAATGATAAAAAGGAAATAGTACTGTTTTATTTATATATTTATGTCTTATGTTTTTTCTCCCTAGGTCAGAGCTAGATCCCTCTTCTGATTCTCAAGGGGTAAGTTCTGAAAAGAGGGTAAAGTAAAGCTTAAAGATATAATTCTATATTGTACCTCCTTACCTAGAAGAATCAGATTAATCTAATCTTTTTAAAAATAAAATAGAATTACAAGCTTGGTAGATGAAGGGAGTTCTATGGCTATAGCATAACTTGATTTCAGTAAGGCCTTTGACAAGGTTCTCTATGATATTCTCATGAAGAAACAGTAAAACGTGGGCTAAACAATGCTTCCCAATGCTTCCTCATCATCCTGGAAAGAAGTGACTAGTGTGGTACCACAGGGATCTGTCCCGGGCTATGCTATGGAATCATGGGAGTTGTAGTGTTGCAAAGTCTTTCCTCTTCTCTGCCAAAGAGTGCTGCTGTCTCACCAAACTACAAATCCCAAGATTCAGTGGCATTGAACAATGGCAGTTAACATATCAAATTCCATTCATTCTATGCATCCTTGGACACAGAGCAACAGTTTCAAATTGAGAAAAACACGCCACCTAAACATTAGAAAGAATTTGTTAGAGTTGTTCAACAGCAGCATTTGGACTCTCAGAATATGATGGAGTGGTTTAGGAAGCTGGGTATGTTTAGCTTGGAGAAGAGAAGGCTAAGGGCACATGTTAGCCACCTTTCAATATTTGAAAGGATGTCACATTGAGGATGTGGCAAGTCGTTTTCTGCTGCTTTTGGAGACTAGGACATGAGCAATTCATTCAAAATTCAGGAAAATATTCTGCCTAAACATTATGAAGAACTTCCTGACCTGGTTGGCAGTGGAATATGCTGCCTCGGAGTGTAGTGGAGTCTCCTTCTCTGGGGGTTTTTAACAGTCTGGGTGGCCATCTGTTGGGAGTGCTTTGATTGTGTCTTGCTGCGTAGAATCATAGAATAATAGATGGCAAAGGTTTGACTAGTCTTTTCCAAGTATGATTCTATGATCATTATTGGAACAGTTGATACACATAGGTTTCTTCTGTCAAAGGCTGCTTCTTTAAAGGTGGCAGGCAAATATTCTACATAAATAAAATTATGGTTGAGTAGCAGGGACGATACCTGAAATCCACAGGTTACATTGAGCCTAACAGGCCATTTGTCCTGTTCACTAGAATTGCTGTATGGGAGTCATACAGCATTTGAGTATTACAGCTATCAGAAGTTCTCTTCAATAAACTGTGCTGGATTGGGCTTCTGGGAATTGTAGTTCAAGCATGAAGACTACGTCCGCTCTTGGGCAGTAAATAATCATATGACAAAACAACTAAACTAGAAAACTCTCCTGAAAGAGTGTTTAATATTTCTTTCTTTTTTAAGGTTCCTTGCATTCTTAATTTAAGAGTAAAATTGTTTTTATAACAAGTTTTGATCTGTCATAAGATTGTGTTTAACTATGTTTCACTTTATATGGGGCTATGCTGAGAATGTGTTTGCCTTACAGCATGCTATTGAAACCATGAGGACAACACCAAATTCACAGAAGGCCAGCATGACTGCAAATCTCCAAGCTCAAGAAGATCAGCAAAAAGGAGAACACAAGGGTCAGTGGATCAGGAATAATGGAGTTCACTGAGTAACGGAGAACTACAACTTGAGTTAAAAGAGCATCTTTAAGGAAGGGGAAGCTTGATATTTCCTAGAAGATGCTGGTTTGATAGTTAGGGGAAAGGATACATGTTGTTCACAGCTAGGACACAGATGGCGGATACACAGCCTTGTACATGTTGATCAGGTACTATTTCTCATCATTCCACATTTATATTCAAGCTGGCTGCTGCTGATGAGAATTGGAATCCACTGGTAGCCTTTAATTGTAGAATCTTGACTGAGTACTTACCTTGTTCTTGAAGTTGACTATGTAAAATGGAGCCAGTTGCTGTCTCAGCTGAAACTTTTGCAGAACTTTTTAAATCAGTGTGGACTGCTATGAATTCTAGGAAGAGATAGATAAACATGTAATAAAATCTCTACTATCATGTTTCACTAGGAAATAGTAATACTTTTCATTCCTTTTTTCTGGCTGAAAAGGTGAGTGTGTGACTATTGATGCCCTGGGTTCCCCAATTTGTTTTTTTTTTAACTGTCTTACCTCTGAGACAAAGAAGAAGGGGGGAGATATCAGTGCTTGATTAAGCAAGGAAAGGGTGAAAAAAACCATTTTGGGACCCAAAAAGGGGTGCAAATATTATAGAATCAGAGTTGGAAGAGACCACATAGGCCATTTAGTCCAATCCCCTGCCATGCAGGAAATGAGCACTCAAAGTACGCTTGACAGATGGCCATCCAGCCTCTTGTTTAAAAGCTTCCAAGGGAGGAGCTTCTACCACAGTCCGAGAAAGAGAGTTCCACTGTTGGACAGTTCTCTTGGTCAGGAAGTTCACCCTAATGGGTGAATCTCCTTTCCTATAATTTTCTCAGACTCATTGCTCTGAGTCCTGGTCTCCAGGGCAGCAGAAGACAAGCCTTCTCCTCCTTCTTTATGTCAGCCTTTCAAATGCGGTAAAATATGGTATATGCCACCCAAATAATAGAGGAATAACTGCACTGAGCCTATTCACTTCCTTCATATACATAATCATAACTCATATATTTGAATATGTAACTTAATCAAAATTCAATTCTATTTATGGGTGAATCAGTTTTTAGGATTGCATCTTCTAAACATGGCATTGATCTGAATCTTCAGAAGTGGATGAACTGTTTTTCCCTTTATAATGTTTGCTAACATAAAATGTGTTGCTGGTTTTTTTTTTAAGTAATCGTAGCCCAGTTGCTTTGCTTTGTTTGCCTTATAAACACTTAGGTAAAGGGATTAAAATAAGTTTTTTAAAAACCTCTATAAAATAGTAAATTATAAGCATATCTGTCCTGGCAATTACAAATGTTCATCGTCTTGATGATACAGTTTTCACCTCATGCTTTTATCACATAAAATAGTTCAGTGACCAGTAACTGTAGTTGCTTTTCTCTATGCAGTGGGCAGCCCTGAAAAGACTGAAGAAATTCGAAAACCATCCCAGAACGTTGGGTATGTTGTCTGTTGGGTCTTTTGACAAACTTCATGACCAGTATTCTTTTCTTAACCTTGGTATATTTACTCTTGTATCTATTGTTTGTGTATATGCCTGTGCATCACCTATGAGTAAGACTACCAGATCATTTCTATTTGTTTGTTACTGGGAGCAGGAACAAAGCTTCATTGCTTGTTATCTCACATGAGTGACCCAGTCATACACAGGTTCAAAGTGTTGGAAAATAAGATGAATGGAGGTACAGGGAAAGAAAAGAATGGGAAAAACATAAAATAGTATTCCTCTTTGTAGTTGAGGAAGGGAGAATTTTCAGGCTGGGTTACAAATAAGAGATAATGCCAAATTAGGTTCATGGATTTGAATCCCCTTCTATGTAAGGGAGACTTGGCTCCTTCTACACAACTGTATAAAATCCACATTGAACTGGATGATATGGCAGTGTGGACTCAGATAATCCAGGACCCTTCCACACAGCCATATCACCCAGAATATCAAGGCAGAAAATCCCACAGTATCGGCTTTGAACTACACATATGCCATATATTCCTGCTCAAAGCAGATAATGTGAGATTTTATTCAGCTGTGTGGAAGGGGACCCAGTTCAAAGCAGATATTGTAGGTTATCACTAAGGGCCCTTAGTGAAATCGAGATATATCCTTGAGCTGACATCTTGGTTGGGTTGCTGACCTGAAGGCTGCCAGGTTCAAATCCAGAGAAGCCTCCCACAAGGATGGTAAAAACATCAGGGTGTCCCCTGGGCAACATCCTTGCAGACGGCCAATTTTCTCACTCCAGAAGCAACTCCGGTTGCTCCTGACACACACACACACACAAAAGCTGACATCTTACCTAAGGATTCTTTTAAGCCCCTTAAAGGACTCAGAAAGAAGCCAAGGGATGGAAGATGCGTGGTGCTTTCAAGAGGACCGATGATAGAATATTGTACTGGTGTGTTCTGTATAATGAGTCCTCCGTTAATTTTTATATACAAAACTAAATTTACAGGAGACAAGCAAGTTATAAAAGAGCGCTTGGTGATCTAGAGGATGAACAAGAGAAGCTCTCTCCACCAAGAAAAAAGGTTCCGTCTCCTTACCTTGCCAGCAGTCTAGAGGCATAATCCTAAAACGTTTAGCTATGCAGCCTCTAATTATATTTCATGGAATTATATATTTTGGTTGGTACTTTCTATTCACATTGCTTATTTGAAGGCTGAGGCCTTATCAAGACACTCCTTTTTAAGGACTATTGTGATCTTACGTTATGTTTTTTATATGCTCAATTTTATGAAATATGAATATCATATCTGATGGCTGAAGAAATGCAAAGTATAATGCCACCAGATGTCTGTCCCTTAGACCAGGGCTTCTTAAACTTTTCCATTCATACTCCCTTTTGCCTGATAAATTTTACATGACTCCGGGTATATAGGTATATATAAAATAAGTATGAAAATCTAACATTTACTGATAAGAAATCAGCATTTGTAAGGTTTGCTAAACAGGCTGATTTTCCTTTTTATGAAGTACAGCTGACGCATCTGCATAGTCCACTGTAAACACTGCACAATAGATTTGTGTAAATGTCAAAAATAGCTACTATGTGGTGTTCAGAAAACTTATTGTTTCCAAATTTTTCAGTACCCCAACATTGAACTAAAGGGACCCCATTTGGGACCGGGAGCCACAGTTTAAGAAGCAGTGCCTTAGACTATGTGCAGAAAGCTTTCTCAAATTATAGATGAGTTTGGGTACATTGCCCAGGTCAGGAAACAGATAAGTATAGGTAAACATATTTTGGGTTCATCTACACACTTGACCATTCACAGGATGGCTTTCTTCCTTCAGGAAACAGTTAAAGACCTGGATGTTTCAGTTGGCCTTTGGTTAGACAGTCATTAGATAATCAGTCCCAGATGGTATTATTCTATCCTGTATTTTATTAGGTCCTTATTATCTATGCACTTAACTCATTATTTTATTCTTGCATTGCTGCTCCAGTTTCTCCACCTAAGTAGATGATAGAATTGCGCCTGGTGGTTGACTGATAACTATCAACTGTTTTAGTATTCTTGTTTTATACTGTATTACTGTATTTATCTTTTATACTATGAATTGTATTTATATTGTTTATTTTGTCAATGTTGTTTGGGCCTTTGCACCATGTAAGCCGCCCCAAGTCCCCACGGGGAGATGGTGGCGGGGTATAAATAAAGTTGTTGTTATTATTATTATAATAATAATAATAATAATATATATATATATATATATATATATATATATATATATATTATAATAATAATAATAATAATAATATCTCGTAATATCTATTAGCTTTACTTTTCAGTACACTTGTACCCTATCATTTTTCTGACAATGTCTTCCTTTTATTAGATTATCAAAAAGAAATGGTAACCAGGCAAGTCTGCAACATGAAAAAGATCTGACTATTTTTGCAGAGAATATATCACCTTGTTGCCGTGTGACTAGGTCTCGTGCTGCCAGGTCAGCCAGGACCTCAGAAAATTCTGTTAAGAAACCTACGGTTCCTTTAGCTAAAGGGAGGATAGCACTAGTGGAAATTAGTGCTAATGAGAGGCACAGTGCTGAATTGCACTTTAAAAAAACACCACCCCCGGAAAAGAAGGTTTCACTGAGCATCCCATTGTCATCTCAAGAGACCTCTACAAACAGAGAGCAACCTCTGTCCAGAGTTTCTTTTATTGTGATCCTAGCTACCCCTGAAGCACAAATAAAAAAAAAGGGGCGAGGAGCCTACAAGCTGAAAATTGCTAATGGGTCAATTGCCAAAACCACTAAAATTAAAGAACCCATCACAGATGAGAAGACTGCATGTGCTCAACAACAAGAGAATTGTCAACCTTCTGATATGGAAGTCAAGTTGTACCTCAGTGAAGATCCATGGACACCCCGAGTACCAAAAGAAAAACGTCAGTCAGTGCGGCGAAGCCTAATGGGTAGGCCATCCCTGAAACGACGCAGCACCTTTCTGGTTGCACGGTGCTCACTAAGTGCCAAAAGGAAAAGAGCTGTCCAGAAATCTATGTTGAAGCGTAAAGCATCCCAGCAGTCATCCAGTGCTTCTGGGCACCCAAGCTGTAAGTTTGTACACCATGAGATAGTATTACTTTTCTTCACTCCCTCTATTTTATCTGCCTGTCCATTGATGTGTTGAATCAAAATGTTGGGAAACTGAAATTATTATTATTATGTTTTAAGTAACCATGGATTTTTCAAGGAAGAGAATCCTCGTGTTAAAATATCTGTCTCAGTTCAAGGTCTTTGAAGCACTTTCAAAAGTAGAAAAAAATGAGGCCTGATAAATAGAGAAAGTCTTAATTTTTGGCAGGTTTGAGTGAAATGTGTGCATTTAACTTGCTGCTGCATTCTGCAACATAATGGGAACCATTAGATTTCACAGCATTCACATTCTAATATTCTAGAGTGCTAATAAGAAACATGAATTAGGATAGGATGTGTTAGAGGACAGAAGTCTTTTTGAAATAGGAATCCACCTACTGATCTATGATTTCAGAATAATCACAGTTTGTGATATATAATTTTTATTAAATGATTTTATATCAAGTGTACAGGGAAAGAGTGAGAACATAATTTATAGAAAAGTCCAGAAAAGAGTAGAATAGATAGGGAACTACATCTAGAAAAAGAATTAGAATAATCACAATTTAGTCATATTTTCTACTGCAGCTTGCTCCATTCAAATTTCTCTCAAGAAGAGAGGTCTTAATCTAAGTGATGGATATAATGTGTGTGTAAATTAGGAAGAAAGTTGCTGGGTTTTTTTTTCTAATTGTAGAGTTGTGTCCATTCACTAGTCTTGGAAAATATTTTCTTTTCTTTCAATTGGACCTTTTTTGTGCTTAAAAGCATTGTGACTAGCGTTGTAATCAAGATTCTACAGATCAAGAAAACAAATGTTTAAGTCTGTTACTAGTTTATTTTGTGTTTCCCTAACTTCCATCGGTTTTTTGGTTGGAAATTTAGAAAATTAGCATTTTGTTTCCCTTTTGGGGAGGACAGAACATCCAAACTGGATTGATTTGCTTGCTTCTCTGGAGGCATAAAACTGTGAGGTCACTCTAGCCCCTTCTACATTGCCATATAAAATCCAGATTATCTGTTTTTAACTGGATTATTTGACAATGTAGACTAATACAGTCCAGTTCAAAGTAATTTATGTAGATTATTGGATTTGATAATTTGGATTATATGACAGTGTAGAAGGGGCTTCTGTAGGCAGAATACTCCTACTTGCCAATTCAGTTTTGTCCCTGCCTTCTCTCTATTGGCATGTTGTGGCTAGTCTCCGCTCTGCCGTTTTACTTTATTTGATTTCCCTTTGTTCTATTTCCTTTCTATCCTTTCAAAGGAAACCTTTTCTGCGTCCGCCTCTCTTGAGTAGCCTTTTAAAAGTCTTTTTCTTAGCCTCATTCATTCACCCCCTTCCCCCCTCATCTGTCTGGGTTGCTACATGGATAAGGAAAAATAAGTCTATATGTGGAGTTGTTTCCTAAAAGTACCAAATCCATCTGAACACATTTTACAGGAATTAAAAACACATACTGAGGATATGCATTCTTTTGCTATAAATTCCTTTTTCCAAGCCCTGTATAGTAGTCTCGCTTATCCAAAGTAAATGGATAAATAATAAATTAGTAATAATAAATAATAATAATGGATAAATAATAAATGGATAATAAGGAGATATTAAGGAAAAGCCTATTAAACATTAAATTAGGTTATGATTTTACAAATTAAGCACCAAAACTTCGTGTTATACAACAAATTTGACAGTAAAAGTAATTCAACATACAGTAATGCTATGTAGTAATTACTGTATTTACGAATTTAGCACCAAAATATCACGATGTATTGAAAAATGCGTTGGATAATCCAGAATGTTGGATAAACGAGTGTTGGATAAGTGAGATTCAGGGCCGTAGCCAGAACAAAATTTCAGGGGGGGTGAAAATTTGGGGGGGGTGAACCCCTAGCACCCCCCACCCCCGCTACAAACCTGTCAATATCTGCTGGAGATAGTGCCTGGAGGGGACTCTTAATGTTTTGCGTCTCATAGATTTAGCATGGGGATTTGGTTAACCAGTTAAAATTCATGAGTAAACCAGATTTTTTTTTAATAACCTGAAAAATTTCGGGGGGGGGGGGGTGAACCCCTAAATCCCCCCCCCCCTCGCTACAGGCCTGGTGAGACTCTATTGTAATTTGATATATGCTCATAGTTTTGAGCTGTTCATAACATTTTACACTCCTAGCCAACAATGTGCTGCAGTCTGTAACTCATTTTCCAATTTATTTGGATTTGATAACATTGGGAAGCAAACTCCACATATGAGTTTCTTGTGTTTTTCTTGCATAGGCCAATGTGGTCCAACCTTTAGTTACGGAAGGGCCAATCAAACTTTAGTATAGGAATTTGAAGGCCAGAAACATTCCAGAAAGTAAACGAATTCTTAAAAACTTAAAGCAGTAAGAAGGGTAAACTATTTTTTTTCCAAATGTTAAATTAAAATATTTTTCCAGTAAAAAGGGCAAGGGCCAATAGAAATGAATTGGTGGGCCGCATGTGGCCCGTCGGTTGGACCACACTGGCTATGATAGAAATGAACATATTTATGTTTCTTGACCTATAGCCCCAGCAGCTGTGCATTCAGAAGATGAAGAAACATCAACCGAATCTACGTAAGTTGACTAAAATTTTCAGATTGTATCTAAAGTCTACAATAAAACTGCTGGCAACATTGTTCTCCCCTCTTTGCAGCCTTTTCAAGCCAACTCGGCTTGAAAAGGGGCCGGGCTGTGGCGCAGCTGTTGAGCAGCTGCCTTAAATCACTCTGACCATGAGGTCATGAGTTCGAGGCCAGCCCGTGGCGGGGTGAGCACCCGTCAATTAAAAATAAAAAATAGCCCCTGCTCGTTGCTGACCTAGCAACCCGAAAGATAGTTGCATCTATCAAGTAGGAGATAAGGTACCACTTATAAAGTGGGGAGGCAAGATTAACTAATTTACGACCTGGAATGAGGAAGTGTCGTCAGTGTGGATGATGAAGCAGCTGCTCCCCCCTGTGGCCAGAATCGAACATCCCCTCAGAAGAAGGTTAACTTGCCTCTGCGTGTGTCTCTCAGTCTCTGTTTGATGTGTTTATGGGCATTGAATGTTTGCCCTATGTGTGTTATAATGTGATCCGCCCTGAGTCCCCTTCGGGGTGAGAAGGGCGGAATATAAATACTGTAAATAAATAAATAAATAAACTCCCCAAGCTGCAAAAGCAGAATCACTGGGCTATAAGAGGGAGGGGGCTAAAGAAATGTGCTGTTGGATAAACTAACATCTGCTTGTGCACTGCTGAATGTAATCCGTTGACTTCTGAGAGTTCCAAATTCCCACATGAAAACAGGACAGCTGTTGAGCTTTTATAGGGCTTTGTGTAGTCTAATACAGAATGTGGGTAAGAGTTTAGCTGACAACGCTGGTCACTTCATTTCATTGCGTTAATGTATTTAGTGACAGAATGATAAAAAGGAAATAGTACTGTTTTATTTATATATTTATGTCTTATGTTTTTTCTCCCTAGGTCAGAGCTAGATCCCTCTTCTGATTCTCAAGGGGTAAGTTCTGAAAAGAGGGTAAAGTAAAGCTTAAAGATATAATTCTATATTGTACCTCCTTACCTAGAAGAATCAGATTAATCTAATCTTTTTAAAAATAAAATAGAATTACAAGCTTGGTAGATGAAGGGAGTTCTATGGCTATAGCATAACTTGATTTCAGTAAGGCCTTTGACAAGGTTCTCTATGATATTCTCATGAAGAAACAGTAAAACGTGGGCTAAACAATGCTTCCCAATGCTTCCTCATCATCCTGGAAAGAAGTGACTAGTGTGGTACCACAGGGATCTGTCCCGGGCTATGCTATGGAATCATGGGAGTTGTAGTGTTGCAAAGTCTTTCCTCTTCTCTGCCAAAGAGTGCTGCTGTCTCACCAAACTACAAATCCCAAGATTCAGTGGCATTGAACAATGGCAGTTAACATATCAAATTCCATTCATTCTATGCATCCTTGGACACAGAGCAACAGTTTCAAATTGAGAAAAACACGCCACCTAAACATTAGAAAGAATTTGTTAGAGTTGTTCAACAGCAGCATTTGGACTCTCAGAATATGATGGAGTGGTTTAGGAAGCTGGGTATGTTTAGCTTGGAGAAGAGAAGGCTAAGGGCACATGTTAGCCACCTTTCAATATTTGAAAGGATGTCACATTGAGGATGTGGCAAGTCGTTTTCTGCTGCTTTTGGAGACTAGGACATGAGCAATTCATTCAAAATTCAGGAAAATATTCTGCCTAAACATTATGAAGAACTTCCTGACCTGGTTGGCAGTGGAATATGCTGCTTCGGAGTGTAGTGGAGTCTCCTTCTCTGGGGGTTTTTAACAGTCTGGGTGGCCATCTGTTGGGAGTGCTTTGATTGTGTCTTGCTGCGTAGAATCATAGAATAATAGATGGCAAAGGTTTGACTAGTCTTTTCCAAGTATGATTCTATGATCATTATTGGAACAGTTGATACACATAGGTTTCTTCTGTCAAAGGCTGCTTCTTTAAAGGTGGCAGGCAAATATTCTACATAAATAAAATTATGGTTGAGTAGCAGGGACGATACCTGAAATCCACAGGTTACATTGAGCCTAACAGGCCATTTGTCCTGTTCACTAGAATTGCTGTATGGGAGTCATACAGCATTTGAGTATTACAGCTATCAGAAGTTCTCTTCAATAAACTGTGCTGGATTGGGCTTCTGGGAATTGTAGTTCAAGCATGAAGACTACGTCCGCTCTTGGGCAGTAAATAATCATATGACAAAACAACTAAACTAGAAAACTCTCCTGAAAGAGTGTTTAATATTTCTTTCTTTTTTAAGGTTTTTTAAGGTTTCAATCAAGCACAGATTTTGCTTGGTTGAAAGAATTCCTTTTCAGGTTTTCCCTTTTAAAAAAACAAAAACTAATAGTGATCTTTGAGTTGCAGTTTTCAAAAACAAAACCGAACATTTTGGTTGTGTTTGTTGATCCTGTGTGTCTCTCAGAACTGGCCCCAAATCTGCCAATGTTTCCCACTCCTACGGTTGCGTGTGTGAATGTATGTTTCTCTTTACACTGTGTCTGGCCTCAGTAACACAAGTCAGCATTTGATATTTATTTATTTATTTTATTTCCAATATTTATATCCCGCCCTTTTCACCCGAAGGGACTCAGGGTGGCTTACAACCCTGGCACAATTAGATGCCTATACAAAATCAATCAACAGTACATAAAATCAGTTAAAAAGCAATTAAATACAATATAAAATTACAATATATAAATTTTAAAATAACCAAATCTGAATGCATTGCAAGAATTGTTACATTGTGTTTTCATCTCATACACCTGACTCCAGGACATATGAAAAGAGTACAATTCATTAAGTCTGTTTCTCCTACAGACCAAATCTGTTAAATTCAATCGGCACAGATATTCTCCTTTGCTTCTAGCAATGATTCTCTAACATTTTCAGTCAAACCTGCATATTCTTTGTGACTTCAGTCTTGGTTGTCATTGCAGCCTTCTGTGTCAAACCGACTTGAGGGGAAAAGGACAAACTTTTTTTCTAAACTGGTTGGGGAAAAGAGAGACTGCAGATTAGGACGCGGAACAATGGCTTCAAACTATAGGAAATGAGATTCCACCTGGACATCAGGAGGAACTTCCTGACTGAGAAGTGTTCGGCAGTGGAACTCTCTGCCCCGGACTGTGGTGGAGGCTCCTCCTTTGGAGGCTTTTAAACAGGCTGGATGGCCATCTGTCGGGGGTGCTTTGAATGCGATTTCCTGCTTCTTGGCAGGGGGTGGACTGGATGGCCCATGAGGTCTTTTCCAACTCTACTATTCTATGATTCTATGCAATAGGTATCAAAAATAACAATTGCCAATCTGTTAGGGTTTTTGCTTTTCTCTTATTTGTTGATAGCAGATATGTTAGCCTATCCATATTCATGATTTCCATTATTTTCAAAATCCATTGATCCATTGCCAGTACTTCTTTGTCTCTCCACAATTTGGCATAAACTATCCTTGCATAAACTATCATTGTTCAAAGACTACTTAAAAATGAAAAGATGAAAATATTAATTTGAAACAAGAAAGAATGAGGATAGAAGAAAAATAGTTGTTCCTTAAGTGAAATGGTTAAAGAAAAGGGATGCCCGAAGGAAAAATATCAAATATACCAGGACTATGGAAAGTTTTTACCCAACACCATAAAGTAGATGGAAGTCAATAAGTATATCCTTTTTTAATTTTTTATTGTTATTACCACTGCTTTTTTGTAACACTCAGCAACTTCTTTTCTTTTTTGTTTTTCTTTTCTCTTTTTTTCTCCCTTTCTCTTCTTTTTTTCTAAGCACTTGGGTTTTTATATTTTATTTATTTGGAAAATTTCACTCTAATAAAAATATTTCAAAAAAGGTATCAAAAATAAAAACATCAACTTAATTCCATTAATGTCATTAAAATGGGGCAAGATGCATGTAGTCATTGGCTTATGGAACAAGAATGCCACTAGCAGACTACCTATAAAGATTGTGTATAAAGTCTAAAAGAAGGTATGCTTTTCTCAGATTTGAATGCTTGGAACATTGAAAGATACATCTTTCAACACACACACATACAAGCACAAAAATTAGCAATATCCAGCACAAAGTGTAAGGTGTGTCTTATATAGTCACTCATGAAATGCCTATTGGAATAGAAAATACTTTATTTGCCTTTTAAAAGAAAGTAGCGGTGGTGTCAGTCTAACTTTACTGGAAGAGAAAATAAGTAACTTATTGTTTGAAAAATGATGGAACCTCTCAGAAGCATGCTTGAGATTCTACCATGTTGCTACAACTTATCTAAGATTATCTGGTCTTAAATACAGTAATCAAATGTACCTTTCTGTCCAGAACTCACCTTGTAATTCATATGAGATGACACCACAGAGCCACAAGCACCCCAAGGTTAACATTGACGATTATGGGATGGATTTGAATAGTGATGACTCAACAGATGATGAAAGCCAGCCACGCAAGCCAATCCCTGCATGGGCTTCTGGTAAGTTTTTAATTCATCTGGTACTCATTTGCATGGTGGCAGAGCATTTCCCTATTTTTATTGTTGCTGCAATAACCACAATCTGATGATAGACAGATTCATATAGGATGTGTCTACCAACTGACATTTACCATGAAATCAAAGTAGGCTCCCTGTATATTATATCACTGAGGGACAGTTCTGGAGAAACAGTTTTGGGTAAGGCATTTGTTCTTGACAGCTTTCTGGAACCGTGTTTGGGTTAAATGAGTGTTCGGTGTGATCCAGAGCATTTTTAATGTTTAAATGTATGAGTCTCCAAATCTGGTCTTAACAATGCTTACTTAGAAGAAAATCTGGATTTACTGAAATTTAATATGAGAATTTAGGTAAGGTACTTTTCGATGATAACTCCCAGAAACTTCATAACCATGACCTCTAGCTCTGTTTAAGGTATTCAAAAGACTACAACCTTAGCTAATATAAGAATATATAAACATGTAATATTTGTCATGGGTTAGAAAATTAGACATTTTATTTTATATATTGTGTTTGAAATTTGTTCTATTGGTAAAGTGGTTTTTTCTTTTTCAAAATTTTCAAAACAATTTTTAAAGGGTTAGAAAGTAGCTCATTCATGCATTACGGCTTTGGGGGTTATACATGCATGTGTTCACTTCTTAATGACCAAATCTGAATGCATTGCAAGAATTGTTACATTGTGTTTTCATCTCATACACCTGACTCCAGGACATATGAAAAGAGTACAATTCATTAAGTCTGTTTCTCCTACAGACCAAATCTGTTAAATTCAATCTGCACAGATATTCTCCTTTGCTTCTAGCAATGATTCTCTAACATTTTCAATCAAACCTGCATATTCTTTGTGACTTCAGTCTTGGTTGTCATTGCAGCCTTCTGTGTCAAACTGACTTGAGGGAGAAAGGACAAACTTTTTTTCTAAACTGGTTGGGGAAAAGAGAGTTAATTCTTCCTTTTTTCTTCGTGTACTCTGTGAATGCACACTAATGGAGAACGCTGCGCCTGCGCAGGCTCCAACGGATACTCTTCCAAGCTAAAGTTTGAAATTTGGCGGTAACCCCGCCCCTCTTCCCGGAGGGTATAAAGGGCGCCCTCCGCGCCCGCTCTCCAGTTCCTTTTTTTCCGCCGCAAAGCTCACTTCGGACTCTTCGTTCTTATGTCAACCACGCGTTTTAAACGGTGCACTCAGTGTGCCGCTAAGATTCCAGATTCCGACGGCCACGCTAAGTGCCTTTTCTGCCTTGGCGAAAGCCACGTCGTCGGTACCTGCCGTTTTTGCCTGGCCTTTACAGCTCAGGCCAGAAGAAATAGAGCTGTGAGGCTCCGTGCAGCTCTTTACGAAAGAACTCTTGCTCCTGAGGCTTCCACTTCCACCTCAGCCTCGATGGCGTCCAGGCCTGCTCCGTCGGTATCATCTAAAACCTCGAAAACCTCGAGACCGCGACCGACCAAACCGCCCTGCACGGTGACCACCGCTACGGTATCCACCCGATCGGGCAAGATGGGCCCTTCATCAACTTCGAGTTCGGTGGCTTCGGCCGTTTCCACTCGATCCCGCCTGGCTGCGCCGCCATCTTCTTCCGCCATGAAGATTGCCTTCAAGAGGGCTCAGGAGGAATCCAGACGGGCTCAATCTGACTCGGCAGCTGTGTGCCCGATTCCCCCGACGCCGGGAAAATCGCTGAGGGTCGCGTCGAAACAACCCCCAGCAAAGAAAAGAATGATCCAGAGGTCGTCCTCCTCAGCGTCTTCGAAGAAGGACGTCCCCTCCTCTGGGCCTTCCTCTAGGAGATCCTCTCCTATCCAACCGGCACAACGCCTCCGCTCCTCTTCCTCTCCTCATGGTCAGTCCTCGGATGTGGACGCTCAAGCCTCCCCCGACCGGTCGGTCAGGACGGTTATTAAGGCTCCCCAGCCGGCACCATCTCGTCTTCCGGCTCGACAAGAACTTTTCCCCCCGGCTCAAACACCTGAGAGGGGTAGACAGATGAGGCGCTTAGCCCGCGCCGCCCAGGCCTCCGCGTCCAAGAGCGTTCCTCCGCAGCCGGCTCTCCCTGCTCCTGGGGTTATGCCTCATCAGGACTCTGTGCTCGTTTCTCCTCCCCGGTCCCCTCAAGGGCCCGAGGAGGATGACCCCGATATCGAACGCCCCGAGTCGATACTCTCCGCCTCTGTGGTTTCTCTCGGTCTCGACCTCTCCCCGCCTCACGACGCCTACGAGGTCGACCCACCTTCCCCGACGGATAATATCCGGGCTTTCTCCGACCAGATGGTCAGAATGGCAGACGCTCTGGGGATGGAAATTAAACAAACTTCAAAGGCTGTTACCGACCCCGTTTTCAAGAGGGTTCAAGCCCAAGCCCCGCCGGCCACCTTGCTGCCTTTTCTTCCATACCTCCTGGACGTCATCCAGGCATCTTGGAAGACTCCATCTTCGATACCTCCAACCTCTAAGAAAATAGAGGCCTGGTACCGAACCGATGACGAAACCCTGGAATGGCTCAAGCATCACCCTGACCCAAACTCCATGGTGGTAAAGGCCTCCCAATCGTCGGGTCGACAATCCAACTCCCCGGCCGACAGAGAGGGCAAACGCTTCGATGCGGTAGGCCGCAAGCTATACTCCGGTGCTCTCCTCCTTTGCCGCATGGCAAACTACGGGGCCTGCATGGGCGCTTATCAGCAGATCCTCTGGGAGAAAGCCCAACCTTTCTTCGCCAAACTTTCTGACGAAGACCGATCAGTCCTTTCGACCCTCCAACAGGAGGCGGACTCTCTCGCACACCACCAAATTCAAATGGCTAAGCATACCGGTGATACCGCCGGAAAAATGATAGCCCACGCGGTCGCGATCAGACGGCATGCATGGCTTCGGTCCTCAGGACTCTCTTCTTCCTCTCGACAAGTGATCGAAGACCTTCCTTTCGACACCCAGGGCCTTTTCAATTCTGGTACTGATGACAAACTTAAGTCCAATCACGACTTCAAGATTCTCGCAACAAAGTGCGGGACCGATCAACCTCAGGCTCAGCGGACCCGATGGTTCCCGCAACGGTACCGTCGCTACCCTCAGCCTTTTCGTCACCAGCCGTTTCGACGCTCGTCGAGCTCGAGTCACCACAGTCATCAGCAACAACCTCACCGCCAGCACCAGGTCCCGAAAGGTCGGGGCAAAGGTCCTGCAGCCATGCCACAACCCTAACGCCTACTCTCTCGGGGATCTTTCTATCTCCACTACTAATGCCACTACCATGCCGTTCCTAGGCCCCGACCAGATCCTTCCTCTCTGCTCTTTCCTCGACCGCCTAGCTCCTTTCTACCGCGAATGGGAGTCTATCACCTCAGATGCCTGGGTTCTTCGCATTGTCAGAGACGGCTATGCCTTGGAATTCGAAACTTTGCCACCCACGGGTCACATCCTCCACACCGACCCTTCACCGGAAATATGTGCCGAGGTCGACTCCCTTCTGGCGAAGGGCGCAATCCAGCTTTCTCCTTCCGAGCAGGACACTCGAGGTTTCTTCTCGAGATACTTTACGGTTCCCAAGCGGGGCGGAGGCCTTCGGCCTATCCTCGATCTCCGGGCTCTAAACCTCTTCATTCTGCCTTCAAAATTTCGAATGGTTTCAGTAGCCTCCATCCTCCCGATGCTCCGACACGGAGACTTCTTCGCCTCTATAGACTTACGCGACGCGTATTTCCACGTCTCGGTGCGAAGATCCCACAGACGCTTCCTTTCCTTCAAGCTCCTGGGACAATCTTACCAGTTCACAGTTCTCCCTTTCGGCCTCGTCACGGCCCCAAGGGTCTTTACAAAGGTGGTCGCCGTGGTGGCAGCGCACCTCAGGAAACAGGGCATTATGGTCTTTCCTTATCTGGACGATTGGATGATTGTCGCGTCCGATCCCTCATCCCTTCAAAACCATGTCTCACAGACTCTTTCTCTCCTGCAACGGCTGGGCCTTCAGTTGAATGTCTCAAAGTCTCAACTCCTCCCAACCACAGAAATCCGTTTCATCGGAGCTCTCTTCAACTCCATCACGGAAACCGCCTCCCTACCGAAGGACAGGTTCCTAGCCCTTCAACAGCACCTTTCCCTCCTCCTTCGCAACCGCAGGATCCGAGCCCACGCGGTCCAAGTTCTCCTGGGTCACATGGCCTCCACGGTCATGGTTACTCCTTTTGCCAGACTACGTCTCAGACCTCTCCAAAGATGGTTCATAGACTCTTTCAAACCCCATCGGCACCCGAGCTCAATGTTTCTCACGGTACCGAACCAGGTTCGCCTCTCCCTTCGCTGGTGGCAGGACCCAGCGAATGTTTGTGTGGGACTTCCCTTCCATCCCTCCCTTCCGTCAGTCACCATCACGACCGACGCCTCCAATTTTGCCTGGGGAGCCCACATGTCGAACCTCACCGTCAGGGACCTGTGGTCCACCCAAGAGAGGTCTCACCACATAAACTTTCTAGAACTGTTATCAATCTTCAAAGCCCTCCGGGCGTTTGCCCGCTTTCTTCCCCACAAGACCGTTCTGATCCAAACGGACAACGTAGTAGCCATGTACTACATCAACAAACAAGGGGGTACGGGCTCGAGAAAACTCATGGCTCTCTCGATGGACATTTGGCTATGGTGCATAGCGAGACACATAACCCTGTCGGCAGTTCACCTTCCGGTGGCTCAAAATACTTTAGCAGACTCTCTAAGCAGAATAACGACCTCCCCCCACGAGTGGCGTCTCGATCCCGAGATCCTGAAATCCGTCTTCGACGATTGGGGCTGGCCAGCTCTGGACCTTTTTGCCTCCCCCTCGAACGCTCAACTTCCTCGATTCGGAGCGAGACTACCTCCAAACTCGACTCCGGGCTGTCTCGGAGACGCGTTTCTCCTCGACTGGACTCTCGAACCCGTCTATCTTTTTCCTCCCTTCCCTCTCATCTCGAGAGTGATAGAGAGACTCTATCTAACACCGACATCGGCCATCCTGATCGCCCCTGCATGGCCACGCCAGCCGTGGTATCCCACGCTGCTCCGGATGTGTGCGGATCCCCCCCGCACCCTCCCAATTCTCCCTCATCTACTATCTTCACAGAAGGGACAGGTTCTCCACCCCGACGTCCCATCCCTGCACCTGACTGCCTGGAGGATACTTCCTTAAACTCTCTCCACCCAGACCTGCAGGCGATCCTTCGCGCTGCTCACAAACCGGCCACATCGAAAGCCTATGCTTACAAGCTGGCAAAATTCCAAACTTTCCTTCGGGACTGACGCGTCGATCCCGCCTCTACTTCGATCCCGCTGGTCATGGACTTTCTACTTTCCCTTGCGGATCGTCAACTTTCTCTGGCCTCGATAAAATCCTATCTCGCTGCTCTCTCCTGGCATTTCCAACGTCAGGGACAACCCTCTCTCTTTTCTAACAACCTCATTAAGACCTTCCTTCGAGGCTACAACAACTTGCATCCTCCAGTCCAACCTCCGACTCCCGGATGGAGCCTCGAACTCGTCCTTTCTCAACTAGCTTCAGCTCCCTTCGAACCCATGGCCTCTGCAGACCTTCACCTTCTCTCTTGGAAGACTGCCTTCCTCATCGCTATCACCTCTGCCCGCAGGCCTTCGGAACTGGCTGCTCTCCGGGTGGACGAACCCTACCTCCGTTTCCACCACGACAGGGCTGTCCTTCGCCCGGACATCACCTTCCTACCTAAGGTGGTCTCTGCTTTTCATCTGAACCAGGACATAATACTTCCTGCTTTCTTCCCCAATCCTTCTTCTTCTCTAGAACGGAAACTCCATCTCCTCGATGTCAGGAGAGCCCTCCTTTTCTACAAGGACAGGACTAAGGACATACGTAAGTCACCTAGACTCTTTGTGGCCTACGCTACCCACAAACTGGGCGAACCTCTTTCTTCCCAAAGACTCTCACACTGGATTGCTCAGACCATTGAGCTCGCTTATCAGCTAGCCAAACGCCAGCCCCCCTCTTCGATCTGCCCTAGATCTACAAGGGGCCTTTCCACCTCTACGGCCTTCCTGAGGGGCGTCCCTCTCGACTCCATCTGTCGAGCGGCTATCTGGTCCACTCCATCCACCTTTGTTTCACACTACCGGATGGACTCAAAGAACCTCAAGGACTCGGCTTTTGCCAGGTCCGTCCTCTCCTCCTGCCTTACCTAATGTTGTTGCCTTACTCAAACCCTTTTTTTTCGGGTTTATCCTTCTTACAGGCTGACCGTTGTCATCCATCCCGTTTGTATTCAATGTGCTCAGGGTCTCTTTAACATAGTGCTTGTGTACTATACTTACCCACTGCACTGAAACTTAATTTTTGAATGCTTCTCCCTCTGTTTTCTGAGAATGAGTTTATGCCTACCTCTGTATTTTCTTACAGACTATTGCCTACTTACTATATTATGATTGTGTTATGGATCCTAACACAAGGATCGGTTTTATTGCACTATATGCTATTGCATCGCTTACTTGACCATTGCATTTGCCTGTTTTTTTGCACCTTGTGCTCAATAAATGTGTTTGGACACTAGACTGGTTATCGGGTTTGCTATCCCACCTACCTACACCTTAGCTTGCTAGTCTCCATTAGTGTGCATTCACAGAGTACACGAAGAAAAAGGACAGGTTGCTTACCTGTAACCGTGTTTCTTCGAGTGTACTCTGTGAATTCACACAATCCCGCCCTTCCTTCCCCACAGGCAAACCTCTCCCTTTCTCGCTGCCTTTGCGGCGTAGGAACTGGAGAGCGGGCGCGGAGGGCGCCCTTTATACCCTCCGGGAAGAGGGGCGGGGTTACCGCCAAATTTCAAACTTTAGCTTGGAAGAGTATCCGTTGGAGCCTGCGCAGGCGCAGCGTTCTCCATTAGTGTGAATTCACAGAGTACACTCGAAGAAACACAGTTACAGGTAAGCAACCTGTCCTTCAAATTTGTGCCGCCTCCTTTTAAGAGCTCTGAAACAATACAGCATGCATCTTAGATAAATAATTCCTAATGCTAGTAATATTGTGTTGTCTTCTCCTAGGAAATCAACTGACCCAAGCTGTCATGCACCAATATTACAATCCATCTAATGTCAGGAGGTTATTTGGTGTTGTGAAATGTCCAAACCTGGAAGAAATCTTCTATAAGAGCAAACCACGCTATTTTAAACGCACCAGTTCTGCATTTTGGAACTCTCCACCATTCCCAGACTGTATCATCTAATTTCAAGTGATGGTGATATATTTCAGAGCTGTTTGATATTTTAAACATTTTAAAACTGATATTTTAAACTGGTTTCACCTTATAATGTTAATAAAGTTTTTTCTATTTGAAACTCTTAAGGTTTTCTATGATGTTTTGTCTTTATTTGTGAGAGGAAGAGAACAAGAGCCTTTTGTCCAGTTTAATTTTCAGGGATGAGTAACTAAAAATAGTATTACGACCCAAATTCAGTTCATTCAGCCCTCATGGTATACAAGAGTATATTATCATTACATTTATTATTCTACTCTATTTATTATTACATGTATTATTTTCCTGTATTTAGTATTATTATTACATGTATTATTTTACTCTATTATTATTAAAAGGATACATAAGCACATTGAAATTGAAGAAGATGAGAATAATGATTTAATCAGAGTTGGACAGTCTTATCTTAAATTTGAGCTTGATGTAAATATTCAAAAACATTTAACCTACTGAGGCCTCAATTAATGTAATTTTTTGGGATCTATTTTTATTTCTGAAATTTACCACCCTCGGCTTATACTGGAGTCAATGATCTCCCAGTTTTTTTTTGTGGTAAAATTAGATGCCTCGGCTTATATTCGGGTCGACTTATATTCGAGTATATATGGTGACTTGAGAACATACCGCAAGTCGCTTCTGGTGTGAGAGAATAGGCTGTCTACTGAGATGTTGCCCAGGGGACGTCCGAATGTATTACCATCCTGCTGGAAGGCTTCCCTCATGTCTCCGCAAGCTAGAGCTGACAGATGGGAACTCACCCATTCGAACCGCCAGTCTTCAAATCAGCAACCCTATCCTTCAGGTCAGCAGTTCAGCCGGCACAAGTTTTAACCCATTGCGCCACCGCGGCTCCATGACACGCTGAAGTTGCATGAATTATTATGTACATGTATATGAACACATTGCACGCTTTCTTTCACACACAGACACACATGGAAGCAATCAAAAGGCCCCGACTTTCAAGCCAAGAGTTGCTTAATAATTGTGTTTACTGCTTCTCTTTCTTCTTCCCATACAGAAAAAAACAGGGCTTCCTCCAAAAAGAGACATAAGCAAGTAGGTGGCAGTGAGAAGTGGGATTATTATTATTATTATTATTATTATTATTATTATTATTATTGCAATTTTGGAACCCATCGCACCCCAATGCTCAAATGTTTCTTCTCTTTTTCAAGAACAGGCATTGTGCCTCCAAAAGCGTGGAAGAGCTGGACATCCTGGTCGAAGTCCTCCAGGAAGATTTAAATGCGAGCCAATCCAAATTTGGATTACAGATGCCAACACCGTACGGACAAGTGTCGGCCCCAGAATCTCAGAGTCCTTGGATAGAAAGGGTTGGAAACCCACCATCAGAAGAGCATTGGGAATCTATTCCATTTCAACCACGTTCCCCAGACATTTCGTGGCATCCGTTTGGTTGTGGAGCGATGGAAGGATGTCCAACTCCGACCAACATCTTCCGAAATCAATGCGAGGAAGAAAGACGTTGGCAGAAGGTACGTTTCCAAGTTCTGACCAAAGACGATCCACCTGGGAATCTCATCTTGAACAATGAAGGAAGGACACAGAAGCCATGCGCCGGGTCATTTTTGAAGCAGGAGGTTCCAAAGATATCTTTATTCCAGTTCCAGCTCCAACAGGAAGAAGCCCGGCTGAGGAACATCTCAATGGAGAAGCTTCTTGAGCCAGATCCACATGGAAATAGGTGAGACGATAGGTTTGGTTTTGCTCCTCTTTCAATAACTCACAGTAGAGATACCTTCATAAATAGTGGCTTCTTTACCATGGAGACTCCATTCTGGGTTTTAGTCTGAACTTCAAGCTGACACTGAACTTTCAGAGCCTTGAATAGTCCTGACTGTTGGAAGCAAAGAGGCATCAATGCTTGTATACATTGCCAAGTGACTGCCCTTTTGTTTCATCTCTCTGTTTCTTTCTTTGGACTTTTGCCCTCCACACTTTTGTCTTCCTGATGTTTTGGACATCATCTCCCAGAATTCCTGACCATTAGCCAAA